>NC_134577.1:78154416-78451916 GCF_050947875.1 Dermacentor variabilis | reverse complement strand
ATTTCCCCCCGCGTTTGTTTTATTTTATTCATGCAGTCATAACCTGTTTGGATCGCACCGCTGGTACGATCTGTTGGGAACTCGGCGCTGACGCCCGTGGTTGTACCTGGGTCGCAAGCCCCAAGGGTAGCGTTGGCCCGGCGGCCTGGGGTACAACTGGAAGCATCCGAAGGTCCCGGCAAAGCATGAGTCGACTGGTAACAACGAAACAACTTGTTTATTTTAACATCGCAAAGAGTTGGCGGTCAGGTTTGACCGAAGTAGAGAGACGGGAGAGCACTTCACTCAACAGAAGAAATCGGAGCCCTCCTTTTGGCGTCCGGGGGCAGCTGTTTTTATACTCTCGCAGTTGAGGGCAAGAAGGAACCCCTCAAAAGACGAGCACGTGAATGTACAATGGGCTAATGGTGACGCACCCTGTCGTAGCGATGCCGTAGCACCATGTCGAGCACGATCTCGTAGCACCCTGTCGTGGCGCTGCCGGTCGGACACAATGACTGTAATGAGAGGATGGTCCCTGCTTTGGCATCGCCTGTTTCGGGCATAATGACTGGAACGAGATCCCTGCTTTGGCATCGCCTGTTTCGGGCCCAATAACTGGAATGAGATCCCTGCTTTGGCATCGCCTGTTTCGGGCACAATGACTGGAATGCGAGGATGATCCCTAGGCGGTCGCATCGCCGCAGTCGCGCCTGGAAACACCTGGCGATGAGTGTTGCGGCGACGACGATCGGGCCAAAATGTCCGCCGCCTCGCCGCAGTCGCGCCGGCAAAACCACGTGTCGCAGGCGAAACGCAACAGACCGCCCCGCCGGGGGAAGGAGATCCCGATGGACAGGGGACTGCATCCGCTGTCCGGAGGGATGTCGCTCGATGATGCTCATAACCGAAGTCGGGCGTCCCTCGACGTTTCTTGAGCGCAGCGCACAGAGAAGGCCTCGTTCTCTTGTTCAGGTTCGCACGGGACACTGCAAAGTGACTTCGGGAGAGTTCACATTTTTGTTCTCGTTCCCGGCAAGCGTTAGAACTACGCTGAAACTCAACCGCTCAGTCAGCAAGCACGGCACAACCCTCACTAAGCCCTGCCAGGCTCTTTCCCCTTTTTATACCACTGCCTAGTTCCTTACAGTAGTCTAGCATCACTCAGAACGCGTCCACAAATTGGAAAATTGCACTAGAAAGCATATCATCACTTTGAAACACTAAACAAAAGCAATATGTTAAAAAAAATCCTGCCTCAGGAAGAAAAACATCAGTAACAAACAATTTTGAGGCTGATTCCTACGTTAGGGGCTTCGACTTAAGCCATCGGCGTTACCGTTGAGACTCCCCTTTTTGTAACGCACCTCAAAGGAATATTGTTGTAAAGCGAGGCTCCAGCGCAGGAGGCGGCCATTTTTGGGAGAGATGGTCTGCAGCCATTGGAGAGGGCAGTGATCCGTCTCAATGATAAACCTCGAGCCGGCTAGATAGCATGACAATTTCTGAACGGCCCACACGAGACACGCACACTCTTTCTCGGTGGCGCTATACGCCTGCTCACGACTGGTCAGCTTACGACTAGCATACAGGACGGGGTGTTCTACTTCTCCATTTTCCCGTTGGCACAGTACAACGCCCATGCCTCGCTCACTAGCATCGCACTGAACAATGAACCCTTTTGTATAGTCTGGCGATCGTAGCACAGGCTGGCTTGTTAGGGCACTCTTTAGGGCGCTAAAAGCTCTTTCCTTTGTCTCGTCCCAGACGACTGTTTGAGGCTCTGTCTTTCTTAGAGCATCCGTCAGGGGAGCCGCGATATCAGAGTACCTAGGGATGTACCTCTGATAGTAGCCGGCGACACCCAAGAACGACCGAATATCGGTCTTGGTGCGCGGTTGCGGAAAGTCTCGCACAGCGGCCACTTTTATTTCAGAGGGGCGGCGACGACCCTGACCAATCACGTGACCGAGGTAGACAACCTCGGCCTGTGCTAACTGGCACTTAGGAGCCTTGACTGTCAAGCCCGCTTCGCGCAGGCGGGTTAGCACTGCCCGCAAGTGTGTCATATGCTCAGACCAGGATGCGGAGAATATCGCTACGTCGTCTAGATACGGTAAAGCGAATTCTTGCTGTCCCCGCAACACTTTATCCATGAGGCTTGAAAAACAGTATGGCGCGTTCTTCAAACCAAAACTCAACACTTTAGGACGGAATGTTCCCATTGGTGAAATGAACGCCGCATACCTACTAGCCTCTTCTGTAAGTGGAACCTGCCAATAACCCCTGACAAGATCTAGGGTGGAAATAAACTGAGCGCTACTAACTTTCTCAAGGCGCTCCTCGATGTTAGGGATCGGATAAATTTGATCCTTAGTGATGGAATTAAGCCTGCGGTAGTCGACGCAAGGACGAGGTTCCTTGCCCGGTACCTCAACTAAAATCAAAGGGGAGGTATAATCACTCTCACCTGCCTCAATAACACCGAGCTGTAGCATTTTCTTTACCTCAGCCTCCATAATATCGCTCTGGCGGGGTGACACCCGATACGCCTTGGATCGTACTGGCTCTGTGGAGGTAAGTTCTATATCATGAGTAAGTACAGAAGTCCTACCAGGCCTCTCAGAGAACAGACCTTGAAACTCTTGTAATAGCTGGTGTAGTTCGGTTTTCTGCTCGGGCGACAGCGGTGCTTTACTGATAAGGTCACTAATGACTTGACCGGTGTCTTCCCTGTTCGTCACTGAGCCTAGTCCTGGAAGCTCGACCGGAAGCTCTTCAGGAACGTTTACCATCATGCACACCACTGCTTCCCTTTGTCTATAAGGTTTGAGCAGATTACAGTGGTAAACTTGCTGTGCTTTCCGCTTTCCTGGCAGACTTACCACGTAGTTAACGTCCGACAGTTTCTGAACAATTCGTGCTGGGCCCTCCCACTGCACGTCTAGTTTGTTGTTTAGCGATGTGCGCAATATCATGACCTCATCGCCAACCTCAAAACGACGGGCCCTGGCTGTCCGATCATAATAAACCTTGGCCCTCTGCTGGGCCTTTGTCATTGCTTCACCTGACAACTCCTGTGCCCTTCTTAAGCGTTCGAGGAGCTTAAGCACGTACTCCACCACGACTGGGTCGTCGCCCCTACCTTCCCATGATTCTCGAAGCATGCGAAGCGGAGATCGAAGCGAGCGACCGTACACCAGTTCAGCTGGCGAAAACCCCGTAGCCGCATGCGGCGCGGTCCTTAAAGCAAACATCACCCCAGGCAGACACAGCTCCCAGTCAGTTTGATGTTCAAAACACAAGGCTCTCAACACGCGCTTCATGACGGAGTGGAGCTTCTCAACGGAATTCGACTGTGGGTGGTACACTGAGCTGTGTAACAGCTTTACCCCACACCTTTCGAGAAAAGTTGTCGTCAAAGCGCTAGTAAACACTGTGCCCTGATCTGATTGAATTTCTGCAGGAAAACCAACTCGCGCAAATATGGACAGTAGTGCATTGACTATCTCCACTGAGCTGAGTTCTTTAAGCGGCACTGCTTCAGGGAACTTTGTCGCTGGGCAGATCACAGTCAAAATGTGTCTGTACCCCGTGGCTGTTACCGGCAGAGGTCCCACAGTATCAATAACGAGCCGTCTAAAAGGCTCCGTAATGATAGGTACCAATTTCAACGGCGCCCTCGATTTGTCCCCTGGTTTGCCCACCCGCTGACAAGTGTCACATGTCCTCACGAAATGGTCTGCGTCCCGAAAACACCCTGGCCAATAGTACTCTTGCAAGAGACGGTCCTTAGTTTTCTTAACTCCTAGGTGTCCGGACCACGAACCCCCATGCGACAAGCGCAACAGATCCTGACGATAGCATTGAGGCACGATCAGCTGATCGAACTCCACTCCTCTTCGGTCTAGATACTTCCGGTACAGGACTCCACCTCTTTCCACAAAACGCGCAGTTTTCCTGGCGATACCTTCTTTGACATTGCAGCGCACGTTTTCCAGGCTGCCATCCTTTTTTTGCTCGGCTATCAAAGCCGACCGGCTGACTTTTAGCAACCTATCAAGTCCGTCTGACGTAGGCGCGATGAGCAAATCAGTAGATAGCTCTTCTAACTTTCCCGAATCGGGATTTTCCTCTCCAGTATCTGGCGCCTTCAACGCTACAGACTCAATTTTATTCAGTTCGGGCGTGCTCTGAATATCAGCTTGCTGCGCCTCTGACCCTTTTTCGTTGTTTGATAACGTCGGCCCCGCAACTACCGCCTTTGCAGCGAGCTCCCGAACCTTCGATCTGGTTAAGGCCTGAACACTAGCTTCACCAAAGAAAAGCCCCTTCTCGCGCAGGAGGTGATCGGACCTGTTTGAAAATAGGTACGGGTACTGGGGTGGCAGCATAGATGACACTGCCGCCTCCGTCTCAAGCGCTCCGAAAGGTCCTTCAATAAGCACTTTTGCTACCGGCAGACACACGCTATGAGCTTCCACGGCTTGCTTGATCCATGCGCACTCGCCCGTGAACATATGGGGTTCTACGTAAGACGGGTGAACTACATCCATCGTAGCTGCGGAATCGCGAAGCACTCGGCACTCTTTCCCGTTTACGAGGAGGTCTCGCATGTAAGGCTCGAGAAGCTTCATGTTCTCGTCAGTGCTGCCTATTGAAAAAAACACAACTTTTGGTGTTGTTTCCGGACACTGCGCCGAAAAGTGACCCGGCTTCTGGCACGTATAACAAACGCCCGCTCGCCTCATCTCGAACCGCTTTCTGCGTTCGGCTTCGGCTGCCGCCGTCTCCTTAGGTTCGGTCGCACTGCTTCCACTCGCATCCGCACTACGCGTGTTCCCCTTTGCTCTCATGGGTGTGAACTTCGGCCTCTCAAACTTCGAGCCAAATTCACCCTTTTGACCGTCCTTAGCTCCGCGAGCTCGACGCGTCACAAACTCCTCGGCTAGCTCAGCGGCTCTAGCCACCGTACTCACGTCTGGCCTATCCAAGACCCAGTATCGCACGTTCTCCGGTAACCGACTATAAAACTGTTCTAGCCCGAAACACTGCAGAACTTTATCGTGGTCACCAAACGCTTTCTCTTCTTTGAGCCACTCCTGCATGTTCGACATAAGCCTATACGCAAACTCTGTATATGACTCACTTCTGCCTTTCTCATTTTCCCGAAACTTCCGACGGAACGCCTCCGCAGACAGCCGGTACTTTTTTAGAAGACTCGATTTCACTGTGTCGAAATCCTCTGCCTCCTCTCTATCCAAGCGAGCGACTACGTCGGCCGCCTCGCCGGGTAACAAAGTGAGCAAGCGCTGTGGCCACGTTTCCCGAGAGAACCCCTGCTTCTCGCACGTTCGCTCAAAGTTAACCAGGAACAAACCAATGTCCTCTCCAAGCTTAAACGGCCGCATCAGGTCAGTCATTTTGAACAATACGCGTTCTCCTGCACCGTGTGCCTGACTTCCATTACGAGCGCGTTCCATCTCTACCTCAAGACGCTTCATTTCCAAAGCGTGTTGACGGTCACGCTCTTGTTGCTCTCGCTCTTTCTGTTCTTTACGTTCACGCTCTTCTTTTTCTTTCTGTTCTTTAAGTTCGCGCTCCTGTCTTTTTGCAGTCTCCCTCTCTTCAATGGTCTCAAGGCATTCCGACAGCTCGTCATCCTCAGCCTCTAACTCAAGAATAGCCTTTATCAGTTCTGGTTTTCTGAGTTTGTCCGAGACATCCAGACCCAACTCTCTTGCAAGCTCCAACAATTTCGGTTTGCGCAACGACTTCAAATCCATGGCTGCTCTGAATGCTGCTTTCTCTACTGCCTATTATTGTCTTGCCGCAAACTAACCCGGCAGCAACGACAACCACAATTACCAGCTCTGTTTCTGACACTAACAACAAGCCTGGCAAAGCTCAGAAGAAGAAAGTCCCGCACTCACCAAACCTCGCAGGCAGGAATTCCGCGCAGTCGTTCCGCTGCAGGCAACCAGTCGTCACACAGGGCTCGTTGCACTGCTCCCGGATCGTCGTTGAGCTGCTCAGCATACAGTCAACTGCATCTCTTTGCTGCTGGCCTCCGTTGTCGCGATCTCACCGCTGGCAGACAGTTGTTTGAAGTCGTAGGCGATCCCACCGCTGCCAACCAGATGTTTGGATCGCACCGCTGGTACGATCTGTTGGGAACTCGGCGCTGACGCCCGTGGTTGTACCTGGGTCGCAAGCCCCAAGGGTAGCGTTGGCCCGGCGGCCTGGGGTACAACTGGAAGCATCCGAAGGTCCCGGCAAAGCATGAGTCGACTGGTAACAACGAAACAACTTGTTTATTTTAACATCGCAAAGAGTTGGCGGTCAGGTTTGACCGAAGTAGAGAGACGGGAGAGCACTTCACTCAACAGAAGAAATCGGAGCCCTCCTTTTGGCGTCCGGGGGCAGCTGTTTTTATACTCTCGCAGTTGAGGGCAAGAAGGAACCCCTCAAAAGACGAGCACGTGAATGTACAATGGGCTAATGGTGACGCACCCTGTCGTAGCGATGCCGTAGCACCATGTCGAGCACGATCTCGTAGCACCCTGTCGTGGCGCTGCCGGTCGGACACAATGACTGTAATGAGAGGATGGTCCCTGCTTTGGCATCGCCTGTTTCGGGCATAATGACTGGAACGAGATCCCTGCTTTGGCATCGCCTGTTTCGGGCACAATGACTGGAATGAGATCCCTGCTTTGGCATCGCCTGTTTCGGGCACAATGACTGGAATGCGAGGATGATCCCTAGGCGGTCGCATCGCCGCAGTCGCGCCTGGAAACACCTGGCGATGAGTGTTGCGGCGACGACGATCGGGCCAAAATGTCCGCCGCCTCGCCGCAGTCGCGCCGGCAAAACCACGTGTCGCAGGCGAAACGCAACAAACCACACAACAAACCTGGACAAATAACTTCGCACCATCCGAGGCATATACTAAAAACAGCAGGAGTCACGCACTCACGATCGCCACGAGGAGTATTTAATGACTTCTGAAATGCAGTTATATTCCGAGTCATGTAAGGTTAGGGTGGTGGTTGGTTGGTATGTAGGGTTTAATGGCGCAAAAGCGACTACGGCTATGGTGCGCCAACCGCAAGGTTGTGTCGTGTAAGGTTAGTGATACCTGGCTGACGCCTGCGTATTTGCATTTTCTTAATGAAAAACACCCGTACTAGTTGGTGGGTTGTGTTGCCTTGACTTTCTTTAGAGAACAAAGCGGCCTGTTGAATTATGGTGTGCAGCCGCAATCGCGGCAATGCGAAGTCACGGCCAGACTGGAAGTGCTTCTTAAAGAAGCACTTCCCGTGTTAACACATCTGCCCCACATTTTCCCTACAGTAACACATTAACACGACATTAAGCGAACGTTTCGCGTTTTTAAGAAGTTCTTCTAGTTTCCCGGTGGCTTCGCACTGCAACAAATGCAGATGCTCACCAGAATTCAGCAGCTGCTTTGTTCTGTAAAAAAGCAAAGATCCGACTACCCGTCAACTAGCAGAGGTGCTATCTGTACGAAACATACGTACGTCATACGTCAGTCAGCAATCACAAACTTTACTTAGCACGGAATTATATACAATTATAACTCGTTAAAGACTGCTCGTGGCGATGGTGAGCGCATGACGCCTGCTGTTTTTCGTATCTTCCTAGCATGGTGCGCAATTATTTGTCCTCGTTTTTTCTGCATCACGTCGTTCTCGGTTCTCTTTACTTCCATTTGTATGTGCGTGCATATATAGGATTTGCATTTGAATTTAGCCCTCAAGGAAATGGGGTCGCTGCCGTTGGAATCAAATCCGCGGACTCAAGGAACGCCATAACCACTAAGCTGGTGGGGTGGGTGCAGAATTCGATTTGCTGTGCGGCAGCTTTTTCAGCGTACGCTTTGACCGCAAGTATTAAACTCGCGGCCTGCATTCGCCGACATGCCGACAATTCATGACAATGACAAAAGCCAACCTATCGTGCACGCAACGTTGAAATCATTCAAGACATTTAAACCACACTGCCGAAGCATTAAGAGACAAATCTAAAACAAACAAAGCCAACAGTGGCGGACCAATGAACCAAACGATGCTGGACAATGAATTGGTAGCTATGTGAACCCTTGTGTTCTACTGCACAAAACTAATGTTGTCGCGGTACGCGCACTAAAATGCCCCCTAATTGATTGCTTTTAACGCACCTACGTTGCCGAGCACTATTGAAAAAGAACTCCCTCATAAAGCTGAAACGTAGATAACATTGAGGAACTTTTTTTTTCTCATTACAGGCATACACGTGGGACATACGAAGGGTGCGTTCGTACACAGACTCGTGGTAATCGTAAATGTGATCATTCGTTTGTTCAGGACGAGTCAAGTCAACTGTCCGAATAGGCATGTTTCGTCTTACTGATTATTCGCCGTTATGAGTAACACAGTACTCCGCATACAGAACTGCACGGGCCGTTTTCTTTCGGCCTTGACCCGGCGCGGACGAGAAAATGCCATGCGTTGGACCACCCGGAAATACAAAATGAAGGTACAAAATGAAGATTGTACAGGTCTACGCGCCTACATCCAGTCATGATGACCAGGAAGTCGAAAGCTTCCATGAAGACGTGGAATCGGCGATGGGTAGAGTGAAAACTAAATACACTATACTAATGGGCGACTTTAATGCCAAGGTAGGCAAGAAGCAGGCTGGAGACAAGGCAGTGGGGGAATATGGCATAGGCACCAGGAATAGCAGGGGAGAGTTATTATTAGAGTTTGCGGAAGAGAATAATATGAGGATAATGAGTACCTTCTTTCGCAAGCAGGACAGTCGAAAGTGGACCTGGAGGAGCCCGAACGGCGAGACTAGAAATGAAATAGACTTCATACTCAGCGCTAACCCTGGCATCATACAAGATGTGGACGTGCTCGGCAAGGTGCGCTGCAGTAACCACAGGATAGTAAGAACTCGAATTAGCCTAGACCTGAGGAGGGAACGGAAAAAACTGGTACATAAGAAGCCGATTAATGAGTTAGCGGTAAGAGGGAAAATAGAGGAATTCCAGATCAAGCTACAGGACAGGTATTCGGCTTTAACTCCGGAAGAGGACCTTAGTGTTGAAGCAATGAACGACAATCTTGTGGGCATCATTAAGGAGTGTGCAATGGAAGTCGGTGGTAACTCCGTTAGGCAGGATACCAGCAAACTATCGCAGGAGACGAAAGATCTGATCAAGAAACGCCAATGTATGAAAGCATCTAACCCTACAGCTAGAATAGAACTGGCAGAACTTGCGAAGTTAATCAACAAGCGTAAGACAGCTGACATAAGGAAGTATAATATGGATAGAATTCAACATGCTCTCAGGGACGGAGGAAGCCTAAAAACAGTGAAGAAGAAACTAGGAATTGGCAAGAATCAGATGTATGCGTTAAGAGACAAAGCCGGTAATATCATTACTAATATGGATGAGATAGTTCAAGTGGCTGAGGATTTCTATAGAGATTTATACAGTACCAGTGGCACCCTCGACGAGAATGGAAGAGAAATTAGTCCAGAGGAATTCGAAATCCCAAAGGTAACGCCGGAAGAAGTAAAGAAAGCCTTGGGAGATATGGAAAGCGGGAAGGCAGCAGGGGAGGATCAGGTAACAACAGATTTGTTGAAGGATGGTGGACAGATTGTTCTAGAGAAACTGGCCACCCTGTATACGCAATGCCTCATGACCTCGAGCGTACCGGAATCTTGGAAGAACGCTAACATATTCCTAATCCATAAGAAAGGGGACGCCAAAGACTTGAAAAATTATAGAGCGATCAGCTGACTGTCCGTTGCCTACAAACTATTTACTAAGGTAATCGCAAATAGAATCAGGAACACCTTAGACTTCTGTCAAGCAAAGGACCAGGCAGGATTCCGTAAAGGCTACTCAACAATAGATCATATTCACACTATCAATCAGGTGATAGAGAAATGTGCGGAATATAACCAACCCTTATATATAGCTTTCATTGATTACGAGAAAGCGTTTGATTCTGTCGAAACCTCAGCAATCATAGAAGCATAACGAAATCAGGGTGTAGACGAGCCATATGTAAAAATACTGAAAGATATCTATAGCGGCTCCACAGCCACCGTAGTCCTCCATAAACAAAGCAACAAAATCGCAATAAAGAAAGGCGTGAGGCAGGGAGATACGATCTCTCCAATGCTATTCACAACGTGTTTACAGGAGGTATTCAGAGACCTGGATTGGGAAGAATTGGGGATAAAAGTTAATGGAGAATACCTTAGTAACTTGCGATTCGCTGATGATATTGCCTAGCTTAGTAACTGAGGGGACCAATTGTAATGCATGCTCACTGACCTAGAGAGGCAAAGCAGAAGGGTGGGTCTGAAAATTAATCTGCAGAAAACTAAAGTAATGCTTAACAGTCTCGGAACAGAACAGCAATTTACAATAGGCAGCGAGGCACTGGAAGTCGTAAGGGAATACATCTACTTGGGGCAGGTAGTGACGGCGGATCCGGATCATGAGACGGAAATAATCAGAAGAATAAGAATGGGCTGGGGTGCGTTTGGCAGGCATTCTCAGATCATGAACAGCAGGTTGCCATTATCCCTCAAGAGAAAAGTGTATAATAGCTGTGTCTTACCAGTACTCACCTACGGCGCAGAAACCTGGAGGCTTACGAAAAGGGTTCTACTCAAATTGAGGACGACGCAACGAGCTATGGAAAGAAGAATGATAGGTGTAACGTTAAGGGATAAGAAAAGAGCAGATTGGGTGAAGGAACAAACGCGAGTTAATGACATCTTAGTTGAAATCAGGAAAAAGAAATGGGCATGGGCAGGACATGTAATGAGGAGGGAAGATAACCGATGATCATTAAGGGTTACGGACTGGATCCCAAGGGAAGGGAAGCGTAGCAGGGGGTGGCAGAATGTTAGGTGGGCGGATGAGATTAAGAAGTTTGCAGGGACGGCTTGGTCACAATTAGTACATGACCGGGGTGGTGGGAGAAGTATGGGAGAGGCCTTTGCCCTGCAGTGGGCGTAACCAGGCTGATGATGGTGATGATGAAGTGGCAGTTGGGGATATGTGAAGGGTGGTAATCGGTTTTAGGGAGGGGTTCGTGATGGCAACAACCGCGGCCTCACCTGTGCATGCGGCATCCACCCACGCAGCATCCGGTTCCGTGCCACAGTGTTTGTGGAGCGCCCGTGCGCGAGCTCTGCGGCGGGGTTCGTGGTAGGTGGGCAGCGCTGGGACGCCGCCGCTGCAAGCACTCGTGCCGTGTACCGGTGGCGTTGAAACTCTACTGGTAGCTCGACGTCGGTTCGGTGCCGAAAACGTGCGTAGCGTAAGACTGCAACTCCGCTTTATAAGAGAAAGCGGCCAGAGCATCGTCCGAGTTCTCCGGATTGCACCGTGAGTCGGGTAAGTGATGGCTAGCAAATTTAACCCGTGCGTTACACTTGCGCGACACTTAAGTACATCACGTTGCTGACGAAGTCTTCTTGCAGCGTCGTTCCTCGCTTGCTGGCGATGGCAGCGCGTGCCTGACTGCACGTACTCGTAAGGCGCGGCAGCCCTGGGTCGATAAGAGACCAAGAAGACGCTCACTCCAACGATCGACCGACTATTGTGCGTCACTGAAACCATTTGATCATACCAGGTCGACAACGACACAACCGACGAGCGCGAGTTTTACTGCGATGGGCTTTCTTGCCAACGGCACCGGCAAAATCAGCGTGCCGACCATCGTTAATCCCACGGAACCCCGCGCGATCGGCCGTCGAACCGACAACACAATAGCGACAGCGTCTTCGCTTGTATATATAATTAATCGTGCTCAAAATGAGCCAAACACGCCTGCTAAGTTGAAATGCACAAGCTTTAACCATCTCAAGCCGTACCCATGAAGTTTGAGCCAATGTCCATCCTGTTCAGCGAAGGCTAAGCCTGGCGCCGTCGAGTTCGTGCAACCGCTACCGGTGGACCTGAACTGAACTGTGAGCAGTTAGGTCGAACGAAACTGCTTTTATAGTTCAGTTCTGGCCTTAGCGATTTGAAATCAACCACACTACACTAGGCACGGCACGTACACAATAAGCGGTAAGTGGTGACACAGCGCTATGCCAAAATCTGTACGTGACCGCACCTGCATGCTGTCGGCCGCATTCGCCACGTATATGGGTGGGCCTGTACGTGTTGCTTTGCCAACAGATTTCTCAATTTCAGAGATGCACTGTTTGCCTCTGCATCTAGCGGCAAACAAGAGACGGTGTATTCGGTATACAGCAGCATAAACAACCCTTTCGCTCAGTTATACCAACGCCGTGTGAGCGATGCCATCTGCGCGTTTTCGTGAGAACAACACGGCCTACAAATGAGCACTTATGCGAGCACAGTTTTCTCTAATAACGCTCCATGGCCCTCTAAAATTGTAAGTATGATGGAGTGAAAGAAAAGCGTGAATTAGTTAACAGCCCGTAATATAGGTATCTCGCTCACAGTCGCCGTTGTTTAAGAAGTTCGGCCGCTTATATTGACTCATCTCAGGGTGTAACAACAGGCACATATGCGCAGATATGCATGTTTTGCTACGTTTTGACACTATTTCATATCAGTGATGCGCCTTTTCCACAATATCTGACGATAACAACGATCTGGGGCTGTAGATGTCGATGTAAACAAGTGCACCGCTTTAATAAATCCGACGCAGAAGGCTGCGCTCGAAGACTTCTTGAATATGCGAAATGTCTAAATAACGTGTGAAAAGAGTACAAAAAGCGATGCCCAAGTGCATAAATCAGTGACAAATTCCAAGGCAGCCGTGTCGCCTAACGGAACTCAGCGTCACTTTATCGGCCGCACTGTTCGCGGTAGAGCGCATTCAGGCCTGCTCACCCAGTAGTCGGTGAGCGCTACATGGCTTCCACGAACGACATGCTGCCCCGAGGAAGCCATTAATAATGATTCGCGATCCACGAAACGCACAACCGACGCGCACGCAGTGGCACAAATCAACCGGCGAAAGCCCCGTGACCCTTCCAAAACGTTTTCAGCGGCGTGCGGCAGAGGGCAGCACAGGAAAATGAAAAAAAGGCGGTTAGGCCCGCTGAGCGAAGTATTTAAAGCTTACGCATTTCCCGCGCATTTACCGCTAAATCGCCACTGAAATTTTGTTATTTCCTATTCCCTTTTAACTTTTCACTCCCCTGTCTTTGCATTCTAGACGAAACTTGGTGTCTTTCCTATTACGATTCCTGGCCAACCCGCTATAGCGCAGGTGTTCGCCATATTTTCGACGCAGATCAAATGAGGTCTTCCGCCACGCAACACGGGAGAAAGAGAAGAAGAAGAAGAAGAAGAAGAAGCTCTCCTTCAGCGCGTTGACTTCGCAATTTCTCTCATGGGTGAGTTATATCATTCTTACTCGTTTCGCAGAAAAATAAAAAGGGACGGAAGGAAACCAGATTGAATGGGGCACTCCAATTAGTCCGATATACAGCTGTGCCAAAATAATTACTCTAAAATTATGTCTCAGACACACTTGCGTGTTCTGTGTGCGGGTGATGGCATTGAATTGTGCCGATATCTGTCCCGGCCACGGTGAAAGGTAATAATTTTAGGCGACGACACCGGCCCGGTCGGCGGCGAGACGCGTTCACGTCGCAGTTCCGGCTGAACGCGGCTATCCGGGGAGTAAATTGACTCTTTCCGCTCTATTACGAGCTTTCTCCGCAACCGGAACCAGAGAAACCTGAAAAAGCTGGTACACATTCACGATACGCGAAAGCAGTGGTGCGTAAAAGACGAGCACAAGTAGAACGAGCCGGACAACCCAAACGCTGGCTATCCACTGAAAGGTCTACAAAGTGCCTCTCGAGAGCGGCCAGTCGCGCGGCAATTTATCATGTGTTCGCGGGCTTCTTTCATGCCTGGAAAAACACTTTTGTGTGTAGCACGTATTGAGCAACAGAAAGCTGTACTGTTTATTTTTTATATGTTGTTCTAGAATTTTCCCAGTGACACTTCTCATCTGTTTGTAATATTCATTCATATAATAAAGCGAATAGCTCAATAATCGTCGAGGGATTCTGCGCACTTTTTGCGGCTGGCTGAACTCGTAGCTATCGTTTCACGGCGCGTACAGTTGGCGAGATGGAGGACAGACCCATTCTCGTGAGGAGCAACACAGGTTTCTGTGCCGCTGAACTCTCTTTGATACGTCGTTTCAGATGTTCCCCGTACTATGAACGGTAAGGATGCTGATCTGTTCGTATTTTCTTGTCTTTTTTTTTCTGATCTGTTCACGCTTCAGGCGTGCTGTAGCGCATGAGATTAATGTTCTGCGTAGTGAAAGCGTAGTGTCGACTTGGTTACTGTGTCGTAGCTTGCAAGTAGTACCGTAGAACACGAAAGACAGCAGAGAGAGATAGACAGACAAACCACCACAGGACACTTCTTGGTCATCTCTCTGTCGCTTGCCTGTCACCTGTTTAATAATAATTCTTATTTGCCAACAGCAAGCATATTCCTTCGCAGTTACATTGCAATATTAGTAAGTGTTTCGTTTAAGCACTTTCCTGCGTTTATTATTTCATCTTGATGATATTGCTCATTTGCTTTTAAGGGCTAATTAAATGGGGGCTTATTTGCTACTTAGGTTCCTGCTTTACTTTGTCGCATTGTTTTTGCGTCTGCAAATTGTGCCATGATGCATTATGTTGGAAATTAATAGGTATGTCACAGTCGATGTGCGCGACCCGTATCGTACCTTCTTTAAGCAATATCGCTCAGCAGTATCGCGGGTGTTTGAAAAACATTCTTTTGGTTAGTATATTAAGCGACATGCCACTTTGGTACATAGGGGTGTGACATTATTGCCTAGCATTCCATGGCGTGTCGGTCGAAACATACTATGTGAAGCCGGTAAACTCCATTTCCCGTAAACGACGAGGATGCGCAGTTTAAGCCCATTGCGTGCTCGGCTGAAAGCTGCCATCCGGAGCGCAGTGACAAACAGCTCATTGTCCGCGACAACAAAATAGGTGCGCCAGCGCTAAACGTTCTACGAGCCCGTCCGCTTTTTCCCTTCCCACTCCCCGTACGTGTAGAAAGGAGGCGTTAAACCTAGACCAGAAGTTTCCAAGCCTACACTAAAAGTGGCACAGCAAGTGGTATGGGACGCCATGGTAAACACCTGTGAGCGAGGTTGGAAGGTCACTGATGGGGACATGAAACGAGAATTAAACACATGCACGTGCTGCCACCTCCCCCCTCCCCCCCCTCCGCTTCCTATGTCGACGTTAACGCGTTCGTTAAGCCATGCCGGGCATCGCGCAAACATTAAGCGGAGCCCCCCTACACGCGGAATGTCGAAGATTATGCGTAGCATTATATGGCGGGTGGCCTGGTGCGCGCTGTATGTGTGCGTCGGTGTAAATTTAAGCATCTCTCTGCTCGTACTCCTCACACATATATAAATCAATACCGCATGCTACGTCAGCATAACCCCCGCACGCATCATTATTTAGCATAACACATGCTGTGCAACGCCGGCGGTCATATACTGCCATGCATATTTTTATTCTGATGTGTACTTTTCTGCTACTGCCCTGCACTGCATTGAGTATTGTACTTCCTTTGTCAGGCAAATGGGGAGTCCGGATTGCCTTTGGCCGTACTAGCTAAGACTTGCGTAAATCCCGAAGGGCAAACAAAGAAAAAAAAAACATAGCAGCTCCATAGCGTCGTGTAATAGCGAATCGTTTATGCTGGAGGGGCTTGAAGTTTCAATATCGAATTTTATTCAGACTTGCAACGCGAATACAGCATACGCATGATCATCTTGTAGGACGCAACATTGGTTAAGGGATCTGAGGTTGAATATTACTAAATAAATGTGCAGTGACTGATAGCGATATTGCCAGCGACTAACAACGCAACATGTATCAAATCCTGGCATGCATGCTAACATCAGTTTGTTTTCAATGGGGACTGAAGTTGTGCGTCTGACTTACGCGGTGGAATACAGCTTTCTGGCAAATACGGCAGCTACGAGACCGCCCTTTCTCATGTCATCATTGTAAACTTGTGTCTGCAGTGCGCGCGGATTCCCCGTATCGGCGGGTAAGTATCTGCCGGGAGTTGGCTGAAAACTCGTCATGTTTGCCTCCTGCATCGTGTAATATAGAATAGATCGATTAAGGGTGCACGTGAAACTGTTGTTATTTGCCTGAGTTTCTTTAAAGACCCCGCTACCGAATCATGGATACAATCGTTTTTTTTTCTTTGTCGAAAACAGGTGGAACAATTTTTGTAAACTGTGGCACTAAAGCCGGCTAAGTAGGCAAATCTGAGGCGTACTATTTTGTAGTTTCCGGGGAGTCGCTTTTACGTTTTTTTTACGTCGTTATCGCACAAGTTCTATTCAGACATCCGTGTCACATGTTTCAGTGCGTTGCACTATATAGGCTCCAATAGATGCGGTTAACTAAACACACGAAAAAAAGGAACGAGCATGTTTCATGATTTGTATATACCGGACGTTTCATGAAATGGGATAGAGAATTCATTAAATGTAGGGAAGATGTATAATTAAGATTTTTCCCTCGGCATAGCTTCTGTCGTGGAGGGGTATATTATAACATGACTTTGGGGTAGAGACCAGGCAAATATGCAAATTGGAATGAACCATTTTTTTCTCGGAAAGATCCACGTGATTGATAACAGTCTGGACAACTGGAAGCGATTAAGCTTGTGGCTTGACAAGCATTGACGCTCGTTCGATGCTCATCCGACGGGTCGCTCGTGAGCGTCTTCGATTAGGGGTGTAAAATAATTTACACCCCTACAAGTGAAAAGGGTGTATATGTGTCTATAACTCGCACCATTAGGGTGTATGTTACATAAAGCACTGTTAGGATGTATGTTACATGTGATAGGATGTATAGGGCCGCTCGTGAGCGCCTTCGATTAGGGGTGTAAAATAATTTACACCCTTACAATTGAAAAAGGGTGTATATGTGTCTATAACTTGCACCCTTAGGGTGTATGTTACATAAAGCACTGTTACTGTCGCGGAGGGGTATATTATAACATGACTTTGGGGTAGAGACGAGACAACTAGTTATGCAAATTAAAATTAACCTTCTTTTTCCGAAAAGATCCACGGGATTGATAACAGTCCGGAAGACCGGAAGCGACTAAGCTTGTGGCTTGACAAGCATCGACGGTCGCGCGATGCTCATCGGATGGGTGACTCGTGGGCGTCTTCGATTAGGGGTGTAAACTACAAGGGAGAAAGGGTGTATATGTGTCTATAACTCGCACCCGTAGGGCGTACGTTACATAAAGGACTGTTAGGGTGTATGTTACATGTGATAGGGTGTATAGGGTCACTCCTGAGCGTCTTCGATTAGGGGTGTAAAATAATTTACACCCTTACAAGCGAAAGAGGGTGTATATGTGTCTATAACTTGCACCCTTAGGGTGTATGTTACATAAAGCACTGTTAGGGTGTATGTTACATGTGATAGGGTGTATGTTACATAAAGCACTGTTACTGTCTCGGAGGGGTATATTATAACATGACTTTGGCGTAGAGATCAGACAACTAGTTATGCAAATTAAAATTAACCTATTTTTCCTGGAAGGATCCACGTGATTGATAACAGTCCGGAAGACCGGAAGCGACTAAGCTTGTGGCTTGACACGCATCGACGCTCTTGCGATGCTCATCCGACGGGTCGCTCGTGGGCGTCTTCGATTAGGGGTGTAAAATAATTTACACCCCTACAAGGGAAAAATGGTGTATATGTGTCTATAACTCGCACCCGTAGGGTGTATGTTACATAAAGCACACCCTAAGGGTGGGAGTTATGGACACATTTACACCGTTTTCACTTTTCACGGTGTAAATTATTTTACAGAGTAGGCGCGGCGTTTGCGCTCTTCGGTACTGGAGTCTCGCTTTTAAATTCTGTGCGAAATTCGCTGGAATTTATCACGCCGCGAAAATTAGCAGAGTCTGGACACTCATTGTGTGTCCAGAAACGATTATTCGAACGCCTCGATCGACGGACACTGCGCCTTCGATTGCCCTCAGTCACCTGGCTCTTTTGACTGAACAAAGTTGGTCACTAAAGTCTGCCGCAGAATTACTCATCCTAATCCTACGGCAAGTTATTCTCAAATGTAAGCCTTTATGAGGTATTTATTTTCAAATTTATGACCCTCTTGGAGCTAGAGCCTGCTCTTTGACTCGGTGGCTCTTATCTAAAGCGGACTTGTACACGTTGCAGTAAAAAAAGGTAACCGATTGCAATTACCATTACTTTGAAAAATATGATCTAATAGGGTTACCGATTAGGGTCCCACAAAAGTAACTGAGCAATAATAATTCAAAGCAATCAGTTACTTTAACGTTACTTCCCTCCATATACTTTTTATAACGTTGCATAAGTAGTGCAAATAGGACGAGCTTGCCTGGCTCTTTCAACAAGTCCACTGCAGCCCTTAATTCACACGTTGTTTCTCTTCGCTAAGAATTACTGTTCATAATTTTTCCTCATATTCCTGTAAGGATATCTGCGCCGACACTGGAAAATTGCTCAGTGGGTGCGCAGGAGAGAAGAGCTATATAGAGTAATACACGAACACCTTGTTCACAAGATTGTGATTACTGAATGCCGCGATTCCCGGGTCTTGGTTCTCTATACGAAGTGCAGCGTTTCAGTCTTGCTAGGACTACATAGTGAAGACAATTCAAAGAGGGAGAATTAAAAAAAACTGCAAAAATCGTATACAGCTGATTTCTGGCATTAACGTCCGAAAAATGGCAACGCCATCTAGCCGTAGAAGCGCCATTTGAATTTGTCGGCCGACATCTGGCGGACCTCCCGTCGGGGCTGGTCACCTACTAACCATTTAGACACAAACGACCAATTTCACAATAGACTTCAGCAAACGTTTCCGTTCCTTGAGAAGGTGGTCAAATTTGTAACGTTTTCGTCATAAATCTGCATATCATTCAGCCCTATATGTACCCTTCCTGTGTTACAATGACACAAATTAGTGTATATGAGTTATGTAAGATCAGACAAAGATAAGTACATATGCGTTTAATGGCCAGAAGTTTGTGTCTGTATTAGAGAAGTCGTAGACTACGCTAAGAGAAGAACAATTTAGCTGCTGTCGTTACCGCCAGCGCAGGCTGCCTACGAAGGGATATGAATGATATATAATAACAACATTAACAGAGCCCAGAGGTCGGACTTCCAAGAGAAGTGTGCAAATCCGCAAGCCTGCCATGTTGTGGAGACCGTGGTGTAGCTGCAGGAAGCTGATTGCGGGTCGAGTTGAACCACGTACATGTTTTGCGGTGAAGCCTGTTAGCCTCTAGTTGGCCGGCATTTTACGTGCCCGCGTCCGTCAGAAAAAAAAAATGTGGGCCGATCCCGGCGGCAGCACAGAGCCAGGAGCAGTGGCTCGTACACCGCGCTAAGGCAGATGCTTTAAGCAGTCAGCAAAGTGAAGCGAACAGTGCATACATTCCTGTGAATCACGCATACAACATTCAGAACAGCATGCGTTTCAATAATGAAGAAGCCCAAAACAACCGTTCTAACCACACAATTGATGATAAGGCGCTCCTGATAACAGTGAGAACGAGGTAACGCGGTAACGCTCCCCGCATACGTTTCCAGGTAAAGATGACGGTTGCGCAAGCCGCCGCGGCGACGGCAGCTTGCGACGTGGGGAGTGACGTCACTAGCCTTTCGTGTATAAAAGAACGAGCCTAGCAACGATTTTCAATTTTGCCGCAGCACCGCTATGGGTGGCGGCGTGCTGTCAAAATTACCATTAGTCTCATTACTACAATTACTCCAACTTTCCATTCCATACCATTACCTTAAAGCAATACAGCATTGCATACCCCCTCCCCCCCCCAGCAGTTTTACCGGTGGTTTTCAACAGCTTTGCTGGACATTCGCTTTCGCACGCCCGGGATGGCGAGTCGATTTAAAAAATATATTTATTTGGACTCTGCAGTTCGAGCCAAATTTACGTGTTCATAGCTGCGTCGCCTGTCAGAGCTTATTTCGTCAGAAATGTTACTGTTTACATGTATACTGGTATGTTACTTATGTTTGTTGTAACACAAGTAACATACAACGTTACATAAGTATGTTACTCATGTATGTGCGCACTATTTGTGAGTACAATACACTATTTTGTGAGTAGAACTTGCGAGATCATCGTAAAGGTTGTACAAATTTCACGCAAGCTGCAAATTCATATATCACATTTGTCAGTTGGAGAGGCTTTAACTGTTTAATTAAAAAAAAGAACAATTATATTCCGGGGTTTTACGCGCGAAAACTACGGTTTCTTTCTGAGGCACGCCGCGCAATGAAGAACTCTGGATCAATTTTGACCACCTGAGTTTCGAGGGGGAACTGAGTGCCAGTTCCCTCTCGAATTAGCCTAGACTTGAGGAGGGAACGGAAGAAACTGGTACATAAGAAGCCGATCAATGAGTTAGCGGTAAGAGGGAAAATAGAGGAATTCCGGATCAAGCTAGAGAACAGGTATTCAGCTTTAAATCAGGAAGAGGGCCTTAGTGTTGAAGCAATGAACGACAATCTTACGGGCATCATTAAGGAGTGTGCAATAGAAGCCGGTGGTAACTCCGTTAGACAGGATGCCTGTAAGCTATTGCAGGAGACGAAAGATTTGATCAAGAAACGCCAATGTATGAAAGCCTCTAACCCTATAGATAAAATAGAACTGACAGAACTTTCGAAGTTAATCAACAAGCGTAAGACAGCTGACATAACGAAGTATAATTTGGATAGAATTGAACATGCTCTCAGGAACGCAGGAAGCCTCAAAACAGTGAAGAAGAAACTAGGAATAGGCAAGAATCAGATGTATGCGTCAAGAGACTCCGTAAAAGGCTACTCAACAATTGACCATATTCACACTATCAATCAGGTGATTGACAATAGTGCGGAATATAACCAACCCTTATATATAGCTTTTACTGATTACGAGAAAGCGTTGGATTCAGTCAAAACCTCAGCAGTCATGGGAGCTTTACGGAAGCAGGGTGTAGACGAGCCGTATGTAAAAATACTGAAAGATATCTATAGCGGCTCCACAGCCACCGTAGTCCTCCATAAAGACAGCAACAATATCCCAATAAAGAAAGGCGTCAGGCAGGGAGATACGATCTCTCCAATGCTATTCACAACGTGTTTACAGGAGGTATTCAGAGACCTGGATTGGGAAGAATTGGGGATAAGAGTTAATGCAGAATACGTTAGTAACTTGCGATTCGCTGATGACATTGCCTTGCTTATTAACTCAGGGGACCAATTGCAATGCATGCTCACTGACCTGGAGAGGCAAAGCAGAAGGGTGGGTCTAAAAATTAATCTGCAGAAAACTAAAGTAATGTTTAACAGGCTCGGAAGAGAACAGCAGTTTACGATAGGTAGTGAGGCACTGGAAGTGGTAAGGGAATACATCTACTTAGGGCAGATAGTGACCGCGGATCCGGATCATGAGACTGAAATACTCAGAAGAATTAGAATGGGCTGGGGTGTGTTTTGCAGGCATTCTGAGATCATGAACAGCAGGTTGCCATTATCCCTCAAGAGAAAAGTGTATAACAGCTGTGTCTTACCAGTACCCCCGTACAGGGCAGAAACCTGGAGGCTTACGAAAAGGGTTCTACTTAAATTGAGGACGACGCAACGAGCTGTGGAAAGAAGAATGATGGGCGTAACGTTAAGGGATAAGAAAAGCAGATTGGGTGAGGAAACAAACGCGAGTTAATGACATCGTTGAAATCAAGAAAAAGAAATGGGGCATGGGCAGGACATGTAATGAGGAGGGAAGATAACCGATGGTCATTAAGGGTTACGGACTGGATTCCAAGGGAAGCGTAGCAGGGGGCGGCAGAATGTTAGGTGGGCGAAGGAGATTTGGAAGTTTGCAAGGACAACATGGCCACCATGGGAGAGGCCTTTGCCCTGCAGTGGGCGTAACCAGGATGATGATGATGACTCAGTTCCCACTGAACGGGCCTTTGTTTTGTGCATTTCACCTCCATCGAAACGAAGCCGCCGCGACCGGGATTCGATCCCGCGTCCTAGCTCTTATTAGCGCAACGACATAGCCACTACGCCACCATGGCGGGTTTTCTGATAGTTATACAAATACGTATTTGTAAACCTCGCGCTTTTAAATTTACAACGAAGCCGTTTATGGCTTGTATCTGAAATAAATAAAATGTGTCCGAGATGTTGACAAATAAAGCCTCGCCTAGTCACGTGGTACACAGCGGCGAGGCTCGAGCGAGCCCAGTAGCGACGCGTCTCCGCAGCGGGTCACGTGACGTGACGTCACACCTTCACACTTGCCTGTCGGCGACTGAAGGTCACACGCGCGCCGAGATTAACCTTGGGAGTTGTACCTCGAGGAGTAGAGCTTTGGCTCTACAACAATGCGCCGGAGCGGTGAACGCTGTTTCCCAAACGCTAGTCTATGACGATGCCTGTCGAAAACGTGAGTGTATATCTACAAATAAAAAAAAAATATAAAGAAATATAGAACAAGTAAAAAGAAATGAACAATAAAAAGTAAAAATAGTAAAAATAAAGATAAATTTTAAAGGAATACAAAAATAAGGAAAGACGAAAGGAACAACGAAATTGTGTTCGTGCCTTTATTCAAGCAATATAGCATCACCAGCATCGACAATTTAATATAGATATTGAGCAATACAGATTCGCTGCTCTTCCATGTTCACATAGTGGAAGGGCTCTGAATTTTTTTTTTAAACTGATACGTTTACGGCCATTTTAGTAAAAAAAATTATTCCGTAAATCAATATTCAGCTTCATGGAGTTGCTGGATTTCATGTTTCTCGCTTAAGTTCGAAAAAAAAAGATAACGTTGCTCTATAGTCAGTTCAAGTGTTGTTATAATGAGAGCACGCAGTTCTGCGTTTTACATACTTTTTTTATTCGGGCAATCGTAGTTAGCTCAGTGTCAAAGCGTTCACTCTTGAGGCCACACTTTGTTTTATGCCGAACGTGACCCTCAGATTATATTGGTGCGCTCTCGCAAGGGGGAGACGACGACGACCACCACCGGCGCCACTTCCGAGAGCGAGGCGACTTCGAGCACGCGGGGCTCCACGTCGCTGGCCACGTCGGGGGAGCCGTCGACGACAACGACGACGCGGCTTGTGTGGACGTCGCGGCGCTCGCTGACGGACGTGGACTCCTCGCGGGTTTTCTTGGCGCGCCCGGCCCGAGCAAGACGAGCGGCGGAACGGCGTCGGGTCAGGGCGGAAGCGTAAGCTCGCCAACAGCAGCGCGGCTGTTCGCTAAATCGGGAGTACCCCCCTCGTCGCTGACGTGAGGCGCTATAACGTAAAACTATTCCAAACTTTTCTATTCCAATTCTGCTATCAGCCTTCCACGATTGGTCAAGAACTTTTTTCGACCACGCCCACTTCACCTGTCTGTCTTGCAACGTCACGAAAACCGCGATACCTCCCCATCTGATATGATGTGTACACACTGATTATGCATGATGTGACAGAAAAAAGAAAAAAAAACAGTTATTTCTGATTCGACCCCTTCTCGCCATTAGCCCTCGGCTATTGGTAAAAAGTTTTCGGGCTGCGCCCACTTCACCTGCGTGTAACGCGACGTCACAAAACCGCACAAACTCACCGCATCAGAGTGACGTGTACGCGACAAAGATGCATTAATATGCCGAACAAAACCGAATTTTCTTCAGAATAGCCGCAGTCGGCCCCGTTCCGAAAGGAATAAAAGATGGCCGAATTCTGAGACGCTGGCTACTCGCACCTGCCGGGAGAGCATGGGTGTATTTGCGTATAATAAAACTTCTCGCGTGGCCGTGTAATGTTTTCGAGCACTTTCGGCACGTTTACCACCTCATTCTGCCACCTCTTCTTTGCTGAGGGTCAGTTTTAGCGTTATTCTTGAGCTTCCGTTGCATGCCGCCGCAATTTTCGACCAGCCATCACAAGGTAAGTAAGGGAAAGCTGAACAATCGCAGACGCCGGCACCACCTTCTTCATTTGGTTATCGATTTTCAGTGCACTGGCTCTGCCCCAGTGAATCCCTTTCCGCTTGAGCGTTCTCCTCGCCTCTTCTCAGCCAATTAGATACGACAAGCCTGCTCAGTGTAGGCAATGTTATTCGTTTTTCAAGCAAACAAAAGTGACCTCCTATGAACGAGGAGAGCGTTTGATTGGTCTGTTCATACAACCCTGCAGGTGACCGCCCGGTGCTTGCGTCGGTGTTTACGCAAATTTGACGTCAGGAATTTGGAATAGAAACATATTGGAATAGTTTTACGTTATAGGGCCCCTGCTCTTAAATTCCCGTGGTGCAACAAACACAGTTGACCGTCGAAAGAAAAATTGGAACAAATTGATCGCCTTTATTTCCGTCTACGGAGAGTACATTTGTTAAGGAAAAAAAAACAATAAACGGTTATTTAACTTAACGCATAATTGCTACAGTTATCACTGAACGGGTAATTGATTCGTTGAATAATCCACCAACTGGGGAAACATTTTCACTCTAGCAAATCAAAAAGCAAATCTGAACTTTGCGTTAGAGGCTTCTCGCTCTCGAATTAGGATTTTGGGGCATCAGACCCAACGTATACCGTGATAGAGTCGTTGGACACTGCAGGTTTGAAGGTGTAATTAAGAGAAAGCTTTCGAGAAAGCTTAAAGTCTGTTATAAGGAAGCAGAAAAGGCATGATAACGATATTAGTGATTGTCAGTAGGCCTCTCTAATCCGTGTAAGGGTATGTTTACCTAGGCCAATGACTCCCAGGGAATCGTGGTCAAGAGAAGGAAATTTGCAGAAGAATAGAAATGGGCTGGAGTGCATGCGGCAGGCGTTAGCAAATCATGGCTGGATGCTCACCTCGGTCGTCGAAAAAGAAAAGGGTACAATCATTGCTTTCAGCTGGTATTAACATATGGGGCAGGAAATTGGAGGTTAACAACGAAGCTTGGGAAGAGTTTAAGGACCGCGCAACGAGCGATGGAACGAAAAAAGTGTTATTATACAGGCGTAGCATTAAGGAACTGGAAGACAGCTGTGTCGATTAGAGAACAAACGGGAATAGCCGATATTCTATTTGAGATTAAGAGAAGAAGAAGAAAAGAGCTGGGCAGGTGATGTAATGCATGGGACGAACAACCGGTGGACCATTAGAGTCACAGAATGGGTACCAAGTGAAGGCATGCGCAGTCGAAGACGGCAGGAAATTAGGCTGCGTAATGAAATTAGGAAATTTGCTGGCATAAAATGGCGTCAGCTCGAGCGAGGCTTAGTTAATTGGAGATCGCTATCGAAGCGACCTTCGTCCTGCAGTGGACGTGTAGATAGGATGACGAAGATGAAGAGAAAGGCTTAGTTTGGAAACAAGCTCAATTTTCCCTTTCGAATGCATGTGAAACACTGTGAAATAGTTGGTGAACCGACTTGAATAAAATGTTTTTGAATTTATGAGACAAAGCATACCGCTGGAAATTTTGGTTTTGTCCCTCAAGTTATTTTAGACAAGGTCTCGAAAATCGGTAAAAAAAAAGAGCTTGAGCACAAAAGATACATATGTGTAACTCTGCACCAGAAACTGATATCGCAGTTCTGTTCTGTCAGAATATTGAAAGACGGCAAATGTGAGGTATGTTTATAAATTACCTGAAGCTGTTACAATCCTTACCACGGTATATAGAGCAAAATTGCTACTCGCAAATTAGTGTGTATGTTTCAGAGCGAGGCATAGTAAACAAACTTGTTCGCTTTGATGTCGAGCAATACATGCAGTTTACAAAATTGTGATTTCAGTTTTTTCATTGCTGGCTCATTGCATATGCCAACTGTTCCAAACTTGGCGCTCAACCATCAGCGAAAAAAAAATTGCCGCCGTCAGTAGAACACAATATGTCATCTTGTGAATATATATATATATATATATATATATATATATATATATATATATATATATATATATATATATGAACATAAAACAAAGCATAACAACAACAGACGTATATATATATATATATAAAACAAAACAGGCGTTGCCAAAAAACCGATTGCTTGCGTGTGAGACTCGATTTTTTTTGGAGAGAGTGAAAAAGGTGTTTGCAATAACTGTGACATTTATGAATTATTAGTTATTCCACTTTTTTATGAGATTGTAAATGTTCTCTTTCTAGCATAGAAAAAAAGTGGCCTGGAGCAAGAGCTTATGTTTCATGTTAGGCATGTGTTCAGGACCTGTAGTTTCCGGCAAGAATTCTTCTAGGTGGGCATAGCTTGTCGCGGTGCGCATGTGACAATAAATTTGCAAAAATGGCAATGAGAAAGAGAGAGAAAAGACTGCGTTACTGCATATATTTATCCGCATTGTGCTGACTGAAGTAAGCGAACGAATTCCAACTAATGCATCCAACAGCATTTTGTATTGTTTCGAAACAGCGAAAGCTTTATAAAAGTAAAGTTCCGGATAAGTAAAAAAAAATTTTTTTTGTGTATCTCCCACTAGTCTTGAAGTTTGCATCGCGCTTCGTCCTCGCCGCATAACCTCTTGGGGGCAAATACAATATGCACGAACGCGATCGTTTCTGCGTCAAAAAAGGGCAACCAACGCAGTTTATAAGTTGATTCCTTAACTGCTATGGTTAGCTACGAGCAGATTCGGTTAAGCATAACCACTGCATGTTACTTACCCGAGTGTCGCTATCCGCTGTCGACCTGCTTAACGTCTTCACGCGACATTGGGAAGCGCATTGACACCGATGACTGTACGATATGACAACGAACGCTTAAAAAAAAAGATATGGGTGGAATGGAACCATTAACGAAAATATTGAGTGCCTTAACGTGACTGATTGACAGGCTGACTGGTATTCTGAGTCAGCACGATCTTGTTGTGTAGCCACGTAACACTAGTCATCTAAAAATATGCTCATTTCAATGTTTTTCATTGCAGAGTAGTTGCTATTCAGTGGGTTTCCAAGCTGCGTAACGTGCTCTCTGAACAGTATAATTATTTACTCATATCTGTAGCGTGGTGTGGGTGCCACTGGAAAAGAAAAACACATCCGTGTACGGCGCACAATTATGTGTTCGTTCAAGTTGGACATTAAAAAATTTCTTTTGCACATTGCAGATGCTCATATAATGAGACTGATTGCATTCACAGGTCCCAGAGGTATTTGGGTAGGAGGAAGCTGCAGCTAAAATTGAATTCTGGGGTGTTACGTGCCAAAACCACGATATGATTAACGAGGATTGCCGCAGTGGGGTAGTAATTTTGACCACCTTGGGGTACTTTAACATGTACCTAAAAATACGTGCAGGAGCGTTTTCTTTTTTTCAACACGCCCTCATTGAAATGCGGCCGCTGCCGCCGGGATCGAACCCTCCACTTCGAGCTCAGCAGCGCACTTCTCCGAGAAACCTTTAGCTCTGGAGAATGCTGCAGGGGGTGTGCTGAATCGGGCCGGTTAGTTTCTTCGACGACGTCGTACACAGCGCTGTGTGCGTCGTCTCTGCTTCCGTTCTGTCCTTCACGCTCTTCTTTACCCCTTTCATCCGCAGATTCTATCTTAATACACGGGAACGAATAATTTTTTTCTTGCCCCGCACCAGTTGCACCAAATTCGATGAGGTATTGTGGAAGCTTAGGGTGTTTGGCTAGGGTGACTTTATGAAGTGTAATTTCTTTAACGCGATTAGAATTATTCGGGAACTTGCGGTGTGTCTTCGCGGTATGTCCGTCTGTGCGCCTCTGACCTCTTTCACGCCATCTCGGGTCACGTGGTGTGTGGTATGTTCCCGCCCTTCAGCTAACCTTTTTGAAAACCGACTTCGGTCACTAAATATGTGCCGCTCTTCGTTCAATGACAAAAAAAAAAACATCGTGAAATTTTTGCTCGCTGCTGCTGAGCGGAATCGGCCTGGCATGATGTATATTCAGACACGCTTCTCGCGCGAACTTCGCGGCGGCGCGCCCAGATGGCGCTGCGCGTCCAGAAGGAAACGCGAGAAGAGGACCTTGGCTCCCGCGCACGCCTTATGCGTGACGCGTTTTGGCGGTGGCGATACGGTTTGTCGCTGCATTACTTCAACGACAATCGCAATAATGTCGGCAGTGATCCTGGGATGGTTCCTGCCCGAACTTATTTTTTGTAGCAAGTGCTACGAACAGGTGGATGTCTGATTTTCCCTTTATTCATTACTTCTCTCCACCTTGCGGGTTTACGCAGAATTACTACGTCAAACACTTGCCTTTGCTTCGTGTTGTCGACCAATTCGACTTCGCCCTGCCATCTGCTAGCCGCCTGGTTAGCTCAGATGGTAGAGCGGATGCCCCGGAAAGGCGGTGGTCCCGGGCTCGAGTCCCGGACCAGGACGAATTTTTCTTCAACTATGAGGCGTTTCTTTCGAGGAACCCGTATGGGTTTCCTTTGTAGCAATTGCTACAAACAGGTGGATGTCTGATTTCCCCTTTATTCAGAGATGCTATATATAAGAACTAACTAACTAACTAACCACTTTGCCCCCAACTTGGGTCACTGGGTAGTCCGTGGCTTAATCGGTGGGCAGAGCGCGGGCTGTTGTGCTGAGGTAACCGGGCTCGAAACCATTAACCTTCCAACCAACTTGGCTAATTGGGCACGTGACAATCGGTATGCGCCGTTCGTGAATGAATCTTTTTTTTTTCACGCCGGCTTCAGTCACACGGTATGTGCCATTGAGGCATGTGCCACTTTTCAATGACAGAAAAAAAAGATATTCTAAAGATTCTCTCGTGCCGAAGGGAATCGTACCCGTGTTATACATACATTGAGGCAATCATGTCTGAATGCATAATTACACATGCGCCACCACGCGCGGACTTCGTGGCGGCGGCGCCAGATGGCGCGGCGCGTCCAGCAGGAAGCACCAGAGAGCAGCCTAGCTGCAGTTTACACGCCTCGCACGAAGCACTTGGGCGACGGAAATGCGGTGCGTCTATACGCCGCTTGAATGCTTATTGCGTTAACGTCGACATTTAGTCGATATGCAATCGGTTCTGCCGGCATTTCTTAAAATGTTATTGTTTTTTTCTCTCACGTTTTTCTCTCAGCGAGCAAGAGTCCTCAAACCGGACATGCTTGGTGTGCTTCCTGTGCTTGCTGCTGTTACTGTTGCTCCTCTGTTTGCTGCTACTGCTCCTATTAAGCAACACAGGTGCGTATCATGTCGCGTCAATTACTACGCGCTGCTACGTTCGTTGACAATGCTCGATTCCCGTACAGGAGAGAGAACGAATAGCCGGTTCTTTCTTCGGACTAGCATCACGTGGCCCAGTGCCGCCGAATCATGCTCCCTCCCCCCCCCCCTCGCAAGGAAGCCATGGACGAATGGCATGCGGCACGATTTGTTGTAGGTCCTAAGCACATCGCAATCGCCTGCACACCGATTAAGCGATCCCTCCCGTCGTGTCAATCCAGCCTAACGGACTTCCCGAAGAGGAAGCGTTGCTTCAGGAGCTCTTATCTGATTGCGAGGGTTGTTCAATACAGGCTGATGCTCCGAAATCTGTATTTCTAAAGAAAAAAAAATTATTCATGGGCAGTTTTGTCCCTTTCCGCAAACTCCCCATGCAGTAAGTGAAATTCATGCGTCCTACCGTTTCTACCAAGACTAGATAAGGTCATCAAAGCTATTTTGCCACCTTCCTAAAGATCGCTGCAATGTCTAAACTACGCCTTATTCCACCTTTCGGTGGGCTGCGCTATGCTGTTACACAAAGTACAAAAAGAAAAGAAACTGACATATATGCGCACGAAGGAAGGACTTGCGAAGTATTGCGAAGAGGATGGCGCACATCTTTGTTAGTTTCTGTTTTTGTACTTTGTGTAACGGTATAGCGCAGTAAACATGATGTCGTACCAACTAGCCCCGGTCGAAGTCTCATTGAGCTTTGTTCCGTGCCAAAAGCAAAGTTCTTTTATTGCGATGACAATTACACGGACACTCTAGGCGAATTTTCGCCGTCGCCGTGATGTTCCATGATAAGTCATAGTGCGATAAGATTCTATCGCGCCCCGCTCGCTTTATACGCGAGGGGAAGCGCGCAGGAGTGCGCCAAGAAAGGGTGCTGGCTTGATGTGCGTAGTCTTCTCGCGCGCGCAGGGAAGAAGGGGAGCGGGATTTGTGGAAATGGGTTTGTTAGAATACCACGCCTGGGTAATATAATTGCATGAAAAGCGCGCACCTGCGAACGCGTTGCTGCGAATGAAAAAGAAAATCCGAACCTCCATTTCACCCTGGGAACGTGTATGTGCAGCGAAGTTGTTGCCTACCTTAGGCAAGCACAAACCGACGTTGTAGACGACGTCACACAACCGACGTACGTCACCTGCGCACGCGCGCACGTGTGGGGAAGTGCACCACGCATCCTCATTGTTCTTGGTCCTACGCCAAGCGCAAGTGCGTTGTTGAACCAAATGAGTGTTTAAACGTAGAAAGCGCCTGAAAAAGACGTCAAGTACGACTTGCACACAATTGTAATTCAGATATAGTAGAAAACATAATTCTGTTACGGGGAAACTCAAACACAAAGCCCTTTTTATTTCAGCTGCCGTTCGAAGTCTCCCTGAGTGGCCGCGGCCGATAGGTAGCAACACCGTTAGCCCAGCATACATCCTCATCCTTGTAGGCCCTCCGCCTAGCGCAAGTTCGTTATTGGACTAATTGAATTTCTCGAAGTAAAATGGCTCGGAAAATTCGTAAAGAAGGACTTTCGCACAACCACCAGACATGATAGCATCGGATTGTAATCCTAATTCACGCGAAAACATAATTTCATTACGAGGAAACTGAAACACAGAGCTTTCCAGCTGCCGTTTGTTTTTATGTGAGCACCGCGCACGGGGACACAAAACACCGAACCAACTAGAGGCTAACGGCTTCGCTGTAAAAAAAAATAAATAAAAAAGAAAAACTTTAGCTTCGCTTGTGCCGCCGTGACCGTGCATACCAATTAGCGTAGCACAGGGCCGCAGGCGTGCGGGTCGGGCTAGTTGATTGATGTTCACCTTTGATGGGAAAGATAAAAAAGCACTAGATGACATAACAGAACACCAGATGACATAAAAGCAGCTTACCACGTGTCCACAATCATACGAAGTGACGGACGATGTAGGCTCAGAAATGTAGAAATAATCAAGTAACGGGAATAATGAGAAAGGACGACAAGATAACTTGCCGCAGGCGGAGACCAAACCCACATGGTCTCCGTTGCGCGTGCGGCGCTCTACCAAATAAGCTACCCAGACGGCCATTCTCTGGGTGCTTTTTGTACAAGATTAGCCCACACGTTTTAGCCTGCACCTCCCGCGGCCAAGGCGGCGGACGGGGAATGCCCATTTTAACAGCAATTACCACGTATGTTAACTCAGAAGCTTGTTAGTGGCCAATAAGTCCTCGTATGCTGCCTCATGGCTTCAAGACTGCCGAAATCGAGGCCCTCGCTAAGCGACGAGAACGAAGAAAAAGAAAATGGTGTTGAGAACCCTGGTCTTTTTCTTGTTAGCCACAAAGTTGGTTTATGGTAGTTGCTAAAGCACCGCAGGGGATTGTGGGGAATGTGGGTTTGGTGCCGACCTGCGGAAAGGTATGCTTTCGCCCGGTTTCATTTCCTCTTTACCTGATTATTGCTGCATTTCAGTAAAAATTGCTGTTAACTTCCCCTATGATTTCTTTGGCTTCAATTTCTTTTCTCTTCGCATGGTTGTGAATAACAAATAATCGAGCTCCTCGGATTCCCTTGTCTTCTTACCTAACTATGCTGCGTGATATTTGTTGGTCGATGTTTTGTAGTACATCGTTCTGGCTCAAAAGAAAAAAGGATGGTAGTAGGTTGGGTTAAATGAAGCAACACTCGGCTGTTACAGCGGAAGAAAAGTCAGTTATAAAGCAGTAGTTAATTATTGCTAGTTGGTTCAACAGTTCACAGATATTCTGGTGCACGTAGGGACTACGGAAGCCTCAAGCAAGCCAACGGCGGCTCCTACCACAACAGCCGCCGCCACAACCACTACAAGCACGGCGACGAGCACCCCAACCACCACAACAACCACCACAACAACCACCACAACCACAACGACAACAACTACAACTACCACGACCACTACAACAACTACTACATCTACCACGACAACAACCACCACAACCACCACAACAACCACCACTACAACAACTACTACAACCACCACATCAACTACTACAACTACTACAACAACCACCACAACTACCACAACAACCACCACAACCACCACCACAACTACTACGACAACGACCACAACCACCCCAACACCCAGGCCGATAGTACGAACCATACCTACGATCAGAACGACAAGGGGTAAGTAACGATGCTCTAAGTAATCAATCTATGAAGCATTTACGGAATCGCGCAACGCTATAAAGTTTCAACAGGACTTGTAATGATAAATAGTATAAACAATACCAGAAAACTTCTTTGGCAGAAGCTCACCACAAATCTCTGATTATCGAATGGAAGATTTCTTTTCTAAAGTCAAAAGTAATAATTAAGGGTCTTCAGCAGTCATCGCGTCTATGCACAATTTCACCGCCAAAACACGCATGCGCTGTCAAACATACGTTTTTATCTTTTTCATATGCACTGTCCTCCAGGCCCGGAAATATGCTATAGTCAATCTGTCTGAATATTCGATTGGTGTCGAGATTACACGTTATTGCGATTATTGGCGTCCGCTTATCATAATAAACTGTCATGTGGTACACCGCTTACTTCATGTGTGCACTGTGCACCAACCAGTAGGAGTAGCGTTTTTTTCTTATCCTTTTGGTCATATGCAAATTGCTCAGAATTGCCGAGATAGCGTTGGGAATATTCTAAAGCGTTAGAATATATTCTACGCGGCACTTCCATTTCAGCCCTCGTTTTACTTTCAGAAGAGGAAACATATTAGACTCACTGATCGAATCGCACATGTTTTCATATATTCCTATTCGAGTTTGCCACTCCCCCTCCCCTCCCCCCCCCTCCCCCGCCATTTTTTTTTAAATTTTACAACCTTACATTATTTAAAACTGAGGAGGACATTGCATGTTCGATTCCTTAATCGAAGTCAGTGTTTTTACAAACATTCGCGTAGCATTCGATGAAAAACCTTGTGCAGAAAACCATCGACGATGATTGTCAATGTAATCTGTACGAACGAACGAACGAATGAACGAGCGAGCGAGCGAGCGAACGAACGCACGCACGCCTTTCCTTGCCGAGTCCGACCGTCGACTGCCGACCAACCACGAAAACGGGCGACAGAGGCAAAGAATTTTTTTTTTTTTGGAGTTTTACGTGCCAAAACCACTTTCTGATTATGAGGCACGCCGTAGTGGAGGACTCCGGAAATTTTGACCACCTGGGGTTCTTTAACGTGCACCTAAATCTAAGCGCACGGGTGTTTTCGCATTTCGCCCCCATCGAAATGCGGCCGCCGTGGCGGGGATTTGATCCCGCGACCTCGTGCTCAGCAGCCCAACACCATAGCCACTGAGCAACCACGGCGGGTGAGGCAAAGAATACTATTCGCTTTAGGGTTTCTCTATTGGAGCAGCCCCCGACACAAACTTGCACGCTCCCTCTCACATTTTCCGTTGTCCAACTTTCAGCCCCGAATCCGAAGCTGGTGTTCCCGCTCCTCTGCACGGTCAGCACCCACTTCCAGCAGTCAACGGCGCTTCCCAGCGACGGGGTGTGCGACTTCATCTTCTACGAATCGCTGTACAAGGGGAACACGAACATTTTGACGGAACCACTGAGTGCCAACGTGAGCCACTTCGTGCAAAGCGCCGCTCAGTACAACGCAACGGAATTCGGCCTGTCTTTCGACTCCGGGTAAGCGAGAAATGCAGGCCGCGAAAGATTCGTGACATTTCACGGAGGCACGTTTTGAAGAGAAACACTAGATCCGTGTAGGCTGATAGGGCATTCTTGAAGGGTTTGGTATTCGTTAATTTCATGGTTATTGGTTGAAAATTAGACGATAAAATGAAGCTCGGATTTTCAACTTTTCTTTTTTTTTCAATTTCGCGCTGAAGCCTCAAGTATGGCAAGTCAGGACGACCTCATAAATTTCGGACAGATTTTTTTATTTGGGACTTTAGAGCTATTTATTTATTTATTTATTATGCATACGTTCATGGCCCGAAGGCATTACAGAAAGCATTGGTAACAAAGCAAAAAGATTATATAGATATATGCAGGCAAATATATAAAGAAAAAAAATGTTAAGCGATAGCGTTGTAGACTGCCTGTTTTGAATGAAGATGTGTCTGTGATGTTAATGGTGGAATCAGGAAGGTGGTTCCAGTCGACACTTGGTACCTGTTACTTCGTAAGAATGGAACGGCAACTTTACACTTTATATAAGTAGTCAGGTCGGGATGAAACATGGAAAGGTGAGGTGATAAGTTGTTTCTTCAGCACGCGGTTGGAGTGTGACACCCTGTGGAATAGGCAAAGGCGAGCACATTTCCGGCGTAATGAAAAGATTTGGAGATCGAGGGTGTTTCATCCATGTTACACTGGGGGCTTACGAAAAGGGTTCTACTTAAATTGAGGACGAACCAACGGGCTACTGAAAGAAAAAATGATAGGTGTAACATTAAGGGATAAGAAGAGAGCAGATTGAGTGAGAGAACAAACGCGAGTTAATGACATCTTAGTTTAAATCAAGAAAAAGAAATGGGGATGGGCAGAGAATATGATGAAGAGGGAAGATAAGCGATGGTCATTAAGGGTTACGGACTGGATTCCAAGGGAAGGGAAGCCTTGCAGGGGGCGGCAGAAAGTTAGGTGGACGGATGGGATTAAGAAGTTTGTAGGGACAACATGGCCACAATTAACACATGACCGGGGTAGTTGGAGGAGTATGGGAGAGGCCGTTGCCCTGCAGTGGGCGTAGAAAGGCTGATGATGATGATGATGATGATGATGATGATGATGATGATGATGATGACACTGGAATGGCGGGAATAGCTTTATAAAATAAAACCAGCTGCTCGATTTTGAATCGCTTCAAGGGTAAGGATCAGTGATGCTTAATTGTTATCCCTAATGGCAGATGCGCGTTCTGATTTTGAGCCACAGTAGAAAAATTACGAGAAAGATATCCTAACTTGCGATTGACCTATATCGGTCATGGCATATGCATGCCATGACCGATCATAATGAGTTCGATTGGAGAGAAACTCCTTAATACAAGACAACACATATGGGTCAATAATAAGCTGATTAAGCTTATGGATAAGTAGGTCATGATATGCGGAGTCGAAATCTTTGGCAAAATCTAAAAAAAAACAGTATACAGTCAATATGACATCCTTGATCTAAGGTGGCGAACAAATCAGTAGTAAAACAAAGGAGTACCACACGAAGACGTTTTTCTAAAACAGTGCTGACATGTATGGAAGAAAGAGTTACTTTCCTGAAAATCGAAGAGGTGAGAATATATTATTTGTTTTAAAAGTTTGCGTGTAATGCTAGTTAATGAGATCGTGCTGAAGTTCTTGGGACAATGCGCATTACCTGATTTATGAAATGGAACCACCCTTGCGGTTTTCCAGTTTGTAGAAGTCGAGGAGCACTGTAACGACAGAGTAAACCGTTTAGATAGAATAACAGATGAAAATAGTGCCGTACATTTTAGCACTTCTGAATTAATAAGATCAGGACCTCCAGCAGACGAAATGTTTTCATTATTTATCAAACGGTTGATACCAATCCAGCCAACTCATAAGAAATCCATAGTACGAAAGAAGGAATAAGGGATATTCGGTAAATCGGCGGAAATATAAAAATGAAAGGAATGAGGTTGACACTTGATTTAACAGCGCAATACAGGTTTTCTTCATGATTGCTGCCATCAACGCGAACTAATACAAAGGAGTCGGCTTTGTTGTAGCTAACCATGCTCCAAAATTTGCTCGGAATAATTAGTAAAAGCGATCGCAGTGTAACATTAAAATAAGTTCTTGCAACATTGCTCTTAACGTAAATGTACTCGGCTTTCACACGATGGTAAGCATTCCAGCAATCAGCAAGATTAGTTTGTTTGACACGACGGAAATACGTTCTTATTCCTAGTCGTTCCTAGTCGCGCAAGGGACTTATTAAAGCAGGACGAGCGTGAGTTATATATAATCTGCTTTCGAGGTGCATATCGGTTAATTCAATGTACGAATTTTCTTTTGTAGAGCTGCCAGTTTTCTTCGACAGAGCGTTCATCAAATTTAGTAATGTACTTGCTGACGAATGTTTCCAATTCACCATTAACTGAGGGTATGTCAGCGCGGTTGAAGTCAACGGCAACGTGAAATCTACTCTTGGAAGATACATGTGCCTTCAACGTGAAATTAATAATTAAGGGGTCACTCAAGCGCTGGAGGTAAATCAGTTTCGAAACAAAGTCAGGCACAGCGTTGAAATTAAGGTCAAGGATGTCAGATGACGTGGAAATTGTGCGGCTGGGTTCCCGCACTAAATTGGACAGGTTTAAAGTACAAAAAATAGATCCAGAACTTCTGAATCCTCGGATGAACCTTTTTGCCGGGTCAGAATAACCAAAATCGATTGTCCACAAAACATTAGGAAAATTAATGTCCCCCGATATAAACTAAGGTGACGTAGAATACCGAACACTTGGGTTGTTTAGAACATCATGCAAATCATCGCAGGAAGATTTCGGTGCTGTTGGTTTCCTATGACGTGCGCAAGAAATACAGTTGTTTTAATGTTCTTGAAACTTGCTAACTTCAGCGTCTTGTCTCCTCGTTGTGTCGTCCTATTTGCACTAAGGTATATAATTATTGCGCATTAGTATAGGTATTAGGTATGGGCTTCGCTGCTGGGTGACGTAAGCACAACGTCGCCTCGATGGGCGCGGCCTTCCGCTCGATGCAGCCGCATATAGTTTCGATTTCGCGCTCTCTGATAGCCGGGTTGGTCGTGCCACAGTTTCGCGGGTAATCGCGTTTTTTTCCAGATCCGTAATTTGATACAGCTAGTAGGGATAATTCGCTTCAATTTCCCTAATACAATAATTTCGCTGAAACTAAATAAAATACATAAAAGCTAATAATTATTCGGTTTGTTAATTAGTAACTGATGTGTCAGTAATTAATTATGCATTACCCGTCGCCCCGTGGTCGGCGCAGTTGAGGGTACGACTCCGAAGGCACCTTCTATTTATTTCCGAACGGCTATTCTTAAACTTCACCTAAAGTCTTCGTAGATACATCCGGTATATAAATATATTTAAGGATGTTATGCCTCTTGCGTGGCGTCATAGTTGCGCATAGCTGTTATGGAGGACTTGCCAGAAATTTGTCCCTAACCCAGTGGCACATAAACAATGCATCGAGAAGGAGGGAGCAGAGATAGAAGAAATTTAAGAAAATCAAGGAAGCCGTTTAGTATCATGCCGCCTTCACATGAAGGGAGTTATGTTTTTTGGAGCTATATTGCATGTACAGGCGCCGTGACGGCATAGAATGTCTCATTACGCAGAACACAGGTGGGCTCATTTTACGCTATTTTGTTGGTGAATTCCAGAACGCGTTAGTCGGTTTCTTGTGTACTATTTATCGATGTACTAGCGACCCATCAACTGAAGAGAAATCGTGGGAAGCTAGGAAAAGAAAATTAAGGACCACATATTCAGTTAGGGACCTTGATTTCTATCACTCTTGTTTTTTTTTTGTTTTTTTTTTTCGTGCCATCCAGGAACAGCTTTTTGATAAGCGACTACGTCACGCCAGCGTTCCAAGCCAAGGTCACAGAGGTCGGGAAAAAGGGCGTGCCGCACCTGGGCATTCTGAACATGCTCAACGACACCACGGACAATGCGACGTTCGAACAGGCTCTGCAGATGTTGCTGGTAAAAAATCCGCTGCACCGTCTAGACAGCGAACAAGATCCAAATGACTTCTCTAGCGCTTACGTCTACAGGGCTGCGCGAACAGCGATTTCGAAAAAAAGAAAACGATTCGAATACGAACCGAATAGTGCCTTGTGGCGGATTTAATCGAATATCCGGCGTTTTCCTTTTTTTCTTAAACAATGCACGAATTATGAGTAGCCGCTTTTTCCATTATATATAAAGTGGTGCGCATGTCGTGACACATTCAGGAAATTGTCAAGCTTGTCATTACATTTCACATTATGAAGCTGTATTCATATGAAGACACAAATGGAGCATTGACAACAAATACGCGGGCTGTTTCAACAATTCGGGACTCTGCGGTGGGAATGCAAATGATCGTGGATTAATCGTGAATGGCTGGCGCCTCGAGCGAAGTGTACCGTGATGCAGTACGTAATATACCGGGTCTTATATCTGCTACGGCCGCCAAGATGAAAATTTCTCTAAATTTTGCTCCAACTTTATGTTTATTTCGGCACAGTTGGCTATTTATCTACAGCGTTTCGGGATATGTCTATTGCATACAAATAGTGACTATTCGATTTCGAAGACCCAATTGAATTGGACAAAATTTGATTCGTTGCTTGAAAGTTTCAAATATTCGCGATTTCATACTTTCATTTAAAAGCGCAGTTCTACTCGACAGTGACATTCACGAGGGCGTATGCTAGCGCCGTCACGTGATTGCATTAGAAATTTCGTTGTGGTAACCATAGCCTCCAAAAAGTAACAGTGGTAACCATAGTAATAATAGTAGTAACCAAATTAACCATAGCCTCTCAGATGTTGGAGGCCATGCAGAGAAGTTTCTCGGTGACCGTTTTTGACTACGGTTTGTTAGACCACGAGCTCATCTCGATATCGATAAAGTAATGCTTTATCGCGATTTTTTCGAAGGGCAATCAAGAATGGATTTCGATGGCCATGCAGTAAAATCGAAAGCGGAATTTTCTTGCCGGTGTGTTGATCTTGAAGGTTATGCAGTAATGTTTCTCGGCATTATAATAAAATATTGTCAGTTAATATTACGTATGCTATTATCCCGGACTCCTCGAATGAAATATTTGCTACAATTCGCAGAAACATTGATACTAGTGGGTACAACACGGACATTTTCTCATAATGAATAGAATAAATGCACTGCGTGCTGAAGATTTCTTTAACTATGTCACGATAGGAGGCTGATATCATATATTAGGCAGACAATGACGCATAAACATAATGTCCATCCTTTCATCGCATATCTCAGCTGCAATCGGAGGCTGAACGCTTTTCGTTACCCCTTTACAGTGGACTACAGTGTAGACTCAGTATAATATCTACAGAATATTTACGCGAAACGACATTGTCAAGGGCTCATTTAAAAGTACTATTGATAGTTAAGTGCAAGACAGATGCCAACCAAATTGAAAACCTATTAGAACGGTAATAGCCTACAATAGCCGGACAAAGGGACTCATAATATTAATTATTTATTAATTATACGAAAAACGACGTTTAATACCATACGTGGCAGCTTTGTTCACGAGGAATTCTTCAACATCGTGTAACAGTGAACCTTGTTTAACAAGGCTCTCTGGCACGCGCGCAAGAGCTACAATGTTCATAAGTGCTTCCAGCATCATTTAACATTGTTCCCAAAGTTAAACATGGCTCAGTGTTGAACCACGTTGAACTGTTCTTCAAGAACAAGGCTCTCATGTCAATGTCCAAGGAATCACAATGTTAAAGAAGGCTAATTGTTTCAGAATGTTTAACATTTCCTCTTTGCATATGGTTGTTGGGGACTGCTTCACTTTTTTGGCCATTTCATGCGCGAAGTAATTCTGCCCATCGAAATTCTGGCTTCACTACATTTTCCCGCACCGTTGATATTGCGAAAAGAGCGCTGCTGCTGAACGAATAACACACTTACGCTTCAGTGAGTTTTGTCAAGTTTGCTGAAGTGGACTGCTTGGGAGTGACCTCTACAGGAACGTCAGACATAAAAACTATATTTAATATCTATAAACATACTTGGAAAGCACCTAAACGGCAACTTGAAATACACGATAGATGTAAAACGTTGTGAAGAAACGACGAAAGAAATTAAAGCGCTACGTGGCGACATACTGAGGCACAGCAACAAGCAAACATCCAGGCGTCGGCCTTCCCAACTCGCTTCGATAGAACTCCCGGAACTGTACTCAAACACGGACCGAATTCGGCGGGGGCGAGCATCACGTGGCCGAGCCGCGGCGAATTGCGCCGCCAGCAGCTTAGCTGCCTCGCCATTGCATGCGGCGTGATTGGACAGAACCGAGTCACGTAACGCTCGCTCGCGGAATTCATGGCGCCGTGAGCATCCAGCTTTACGCGCATCATTCAACTTTGCAGCACAGGTGCAATCAAAAGTGTTTCGAGAAATGTACGCGGCACCTTTCAAGTGCCATTATTTTCATCGGTGTTCTCCCTTTCTCACGCGCTGTTCTGGCACGCGCAATTGCGTGAAATCGATAATATTTTTTTCCCGCTTTGGTGTTTCTTTCATTTTTTTTTCAATATTATTCTCCACTGGGCGATGTTTCGTCGCTCACGCGGCTGTGTTTTGCAACTAACTATTTGGCGAATAACGTTTCTGGAAAAACAGTGGCCGCCTCTTTTTGCTTCGCCATGACGACAGAAGTTCGACGATTACGCGGCGTCGACGGCAACGGCGACACTGTCCCCCATCATCGCGTTGGGCGTCAGCGTGGACGTGCCAAAAGTATTCGGCTGGCACATGGACAGGATGAAGTGAGTGCTGTCGCGAACCCTTTCTTCGTAAATTGTTAGCTTCGGCATAAAGTTCATTTTAGAATGTGTTAAAAACGTCGCGTACGTGGCGACTTTTCGCACTCACATTTAGGATACTTGAAGCCATCTGCATCACAATGCCACCCATCTCGACGAAGACTCCACCGTTTCTTCTAGCACTTGTGTCGTACCTGCGGCTTTGCTCGCTGTTTCTTTTTTTGTAGTTGTAACTTACACCAGGGTTTATATTATTCTCGGGTGCCTGAATTAGACTTGGATGTTTCGCCTGCCTCTATCAGTTGCGATGTTGGCTTTGTCTGTTAACTTCATGAACCACATCGACAAGGAAAGACTGTGGTTTCCATAAATATAGTCTGCCGTTTTGCGATCTACAGGAAGTTTCACTTGCCCAAGGCAATTCTTTAGTTATCGTCTATTCAATTGCGTAAATGCAGCGATAGCTGCTATGTCCTCGCTCTCTAAGTCGTTTTTACGACTGCCGCCATCCGTTGCAGGAATGCCAGAGTGCTTTGGAAGAAATTTATCTGGAAGAGAGAGAGAGAGAGAGAGAGAGAGAGAGAGAGGAACACTGTAGTGAATTCGAACTCCGGTCTCGCAGAGCGGCAGTTAGATGCCTTAGCTCTAAGCCAGTTTTTCTTTTTTTTCTTTATTGCCTGGCTTTGGTACACAACTTTTCACAACGGGCAACAATCACCATAACGACAGCCGACGTGCATTTGCTGAATGTGTATTCAACGAGCATCGTGCTGGCTCTGTCTAATTAAAATTCGCGGAAAGCTACCAACGGCTCTAATCTTGGGACCCACTCGAGTGATTACGCTGCCGCTTTACGGGTAGCGACAAACCAGTGCATGTTATCCCGGAATTACATTCGTGCAGGCCGCGCATCTTTGTCAACATGGTATCCTGCCATTCTTGCGTGCCTTACAGAGTGGAGGCCTGGGAGGGTAATTAAATAAAAGCCACCCCATCCTCATTATCTCATCGTCATAATCAGCCTGGTTACGCCCACTGCAGGGCAAAGGCCTCTCCCGTACTCTTACAACTACCCCGGTCATGTGCTAATTGTGGCCATGTTGTCGCTGCAAACTTCTTAATCATATCCGCCCACCTAACTTTCTGCCGCCCTCTGCTACGCCTCCCTTCCCTTGGAGTCCAGTCCGTAACCCTTAATGACCATCGGTTATCTTCCTTCTTCATTACATGTCCTGCCCATGCCCCCCATTTCGTTTTCTTGGTTTCAACTAAGATGTCATTAACTCGTGTTTGTTCCCTCACCAAATGTGCTCTTTTCTTATTCCTTAACGTTACACCCATCATTATTCTTTCCACAACTCGTTGCGTCGTCTTCAATTTATGTAGAACCCTTTTCGTAAGCCTCCAAGCTTCTGCCCCGTACGTGAGTACTGCTAAGACACTCTTTTCTCTTGAGGGATAATGGCAACCTGCTGTTCATGATCTGGGAATGCCTGCCAAATGAACCCTAGCCCATTCTTTTTCTTCTGATTATTTCAGTCTCATGATGCGGATCCGCGATCGCTGCTTGCCCTAAATAGATGTATTCCATTACCATTTATAGTGCCTCACTAAATATCGTAAACTGCTGTTCCCTTCCGAGACTGTGAAACATTACTTTAGTTTTCTGCTGATTAATTTTTAGACCAACCCTTTTGCTTTGCCTGTCCAGGTTAGTGAGCATGCATTGCAATTTGTCCCCTGAGTAACCAAGCAAGGCAATATCATCCGCGTATCGCAAGTTACTAAGGTATTCTCCATTAACTCTCATCCCCAATTCTTCCCAATCCAGGTCTCTGAATACCTCCTGTTTACACGCTGTGAATAGCATTGGAGAGATCGTATCTCCCTGCCTGTTGCCTTTTTTATTGCGATTTTGTTGCTTTCTTTATGGAGGACTACGGTGGCTGTGGAGCCGCTATAGGTATCTTTCAGTATTTTTACATTTCGATGGGGGCGAAATGCGAAAACACCCGTGTGCTTAGATTTAGGTGCACGTTAAAGAACCCCAGGTGGTCAAAATTTCCGGAGTCCTCCACTACGGCGTGCCTCATAATCAGAAAGTGGTTTTGGCACGTAAAACCCCAAATAATAAATTAGTATTTTTACATACGGCTCGTCTACACCCTGCTTCCGTAATGCCGCCATGACTGCTGACTGCTGAAGTTTCGAGTGAATCAAACGCTTTCTCGTAATCAGTAAAATCTATATATAAGGGTTGGTTATATTCCGCACTATTGTCAATCACCTGATTGATAGTGTGAATATGGTCTATTGCTGAGTAGCCTTTTACGGAGTCCTGCCTGGTCCTTTGGTTAACCGAAATCTAAGGTGTTCCTGATTCCATTTGCGATTACCTTAGTAAATACTTTGTAGGAAACGGACAGTAAGCTGATCGGCCTATAATTTTTCAAGTCTTTGGCGTCTCCTTTCTTATGGATTAGGATTACGTTGGCGTTCTTTCAAAAATCCGCTACGCTCGAAGTCATGAGGCATTGCGTATACAGGGTGGCCAGTTTCTCTAGAACAATCTGTCCACCACCCTTCATCAAATCTGTTGTTACCTGATCCTCCCCAGCTGCCTTCCCCCTTTGCATATCTCCCAAGGCTTTCTTTGCTTATTCCGGCGTTACCTGTGGAATTTCAACTTCCTCTAGACTATTCTCCCTTCCATTATCTTTGTGGGTGCCACTGGCACTGTACAAATCTCCATAGAACGCCTCAGCCACTTGAACTATCTCATCCATATTAGTGATGATATTGCCGGCTTTGTGTCTTAACGCATACACCTGATTCTTGCCTATTTCTAATTTCTTCTTCACTGCTTTTAGGCTTCCTCCGTTCCTGAGAGCATGTTCAATTCTATCCATAATATACTTCCTTATGTCAGCTTTCTTACGCTTGTTGATTAACTTGGAAAGTTCTGCCTGTTCTATTCTAGCTGTAGGGTTAGAGGCTTTCATACATACTATGTATGAAATTGCTATGTATGTTACTACTATGAATGTTACTTTACTATGTATCATTATCTATGCTTAAGTAACGAATCCCATATGGATCGAATGGAAATTCTTTCTTTATTGTCCTCTGTATTATATCTAAGAAAAAACACGCCTTCTCAGCAGTTAAAAGAACATCTATTGTCCCTGGCTGCTTGAAAATAAACAGTGCATTCCCCAGGGTAAATATACCCCCTTTCCCTCCAGAAGCTTCTTAACTGTGTGAACAAGTCAAACCGGAGCCAACGTTTCGACAAATGGACTTGTCTTCTTCAAGGCCAACGTTTCGACAAATCCAGCTGTCGAAACGTGGGCTTCTGTTTTCACCTTGTTCTCGCTTTGCTCATCGTGTGGAATTTCCATCTCCCGTCTTCCCCGTGTTTTCCATGAATGATCTAGAGTGTAATTAAAAAAAAGAAGGTTTTTGTTATTAGCGTGACTTTTCTTCTCTCTCGTTAAAATATCGCCGCCTGGGCCTCCACTGTGCAAGGACCTGTATAAGGTCACTGGGAAAAAAATGTCACAGAAAGCATAACACATCTTTTTGTTCACACCTGACAGAGGTAATCACTCGAAAACCGCACTGAAACCGCCCGCAGAGCGCGTCATCTTGAGCGCGGTATTAATTTTGACCACCTGATGGTCTATATTAAGGTGAACCTAAATCTAAGAACAACAGCATATTTGCATTTTCTTTCGCCCCCGTTGAAACGCCGCGGCCACCACGGGGATCGAACCGACGACCTCGAGCTCGGGGACGCAATGGCATTGCCACTGGGCTGCGGTCTACCCGAGCATCCGGAGCAGTGGCAGCTTCTGCGTTAGTGACTGTTCGATTGTTCTATACCTCATGAACCGAACATCTCGCATGGCCATGTGCGGCATTACGGCGGCGTTAGCCGATGTCTCTTTTTGTTTTGTTGTTTTTGTTTTTGTTCGCAAATGATGACGACGAAATCAACCGATTGGCCGTCATCAAGTAACAACAAGCGTGGTTCAAAATGCACAAGCAATGAAAACAGATATTTTGTTTGTTTCTTTGTTTGGTCCTGTTCGACCCGTCCTTTACGGCGCCGGCCCTTACCCGTTTTACAGGACTCTCATCTTGACAAATAGCCGTCGCACTCTGTTTACGCGATCCCCACACGGGGCGCAGACACGAATCCGAGGCACGAATCTCGAGCATCACGTTGGTTTTCCAACCGTAGTGAACGCTGCTGTGATCACGATCGGCCTCACGCAGGAGGCTGATGGTAGACTTTTGGGCTGCTGAGCACGAGGTCGCGGGATCGAATCCCGGCCACGGCGGCCGCATTTCGGTGGGGGCGAAATGCGAAAACACCCGTGTGCTTAGATTTAGGCGCACGTTAAAGAACCCCAGGTGGTCAAAATTTCCGGAGTCCTCCACTACGGCGTGCCTCATAATCAGAAAGTGGTTTTGGCACGTAAAACCCCAAATATTATTATTATTATTATTATTATTATTATTATTATTATTATTATTATTGATGGTAGACTTGAAATTCGCGTGAACGATGCCGGTGGTCGACGCCAATATCGTGTAACGATCGACGCTTAGATGTTTTGAGGTTGCATTCGGGTGGCCGCACACGAAGCATTTTAATGTTCCAGTTTCTGCGCCAAGTGATCCGATAGTGAAATTTTCCAATTCACGCTGGTGATTCGCAGGAGGAAGCTGTTTTTCGTCGAGTGGGAACCGATAGCGCCAGACTACACTCTAAGAACAGTTTACACCCTTTGGAGTGCTCCTTCTGCCACACAACAATAATCGCCATCTGCCTTGATGCGTTTCCTTTCTTTAACGCGGCGAGCCCGCTACTTTCCAGTAACGAACGGCACGTGCGTTATCAGCATGATAGCATTGCCGACTGGAAATGCCATCAAGACCGCGGCCCTCGCGGTACAACAAATTGCCGAGGCTTTTCCCGCTTCCGCTTTGGCGGCGGACCGCATGCAATCCGCAGCGATTTCGGCGTAGCTAACGAATGTAGCCCAGCAACAGAGTGTCCTCAGCCAAATCCATTCTAGTTTTCGGCTCAGCAAAAGCCGGTCAAGCCAGTCGTTTCATGTCCGCCGTTCCGCCTACGCGCGCGTGCTGCAAATATATATTTTTTAAACACCGTCTACACTTAGAGTGACGAGGAGGTTTTTTCATTTTGTATACCTCGTTGAGCAGTTCCCGGCTTTGTGGAACTCGAGCCGGAATAATAACAATGATAACACTCTGGCCGAGTGTGTAGCTGGTTGGTCTGCTCTGCCGTCTGCTATGGCGGTCCGCCGTGTGGATGTGCTCTGCGCCGGACTGGACCGCGCCGGGCCGTGACGTCGCATCACGTGACCGACCGGCCCGCGGACTTGGTCCGTCGTGTGGATCGGCCTTAACGAACGGCATGCGTGTTATCAGCATGACATAGCATTGCCGACAGGAAAGTAGCGGGCGCGGCGTTTTCAAGAAAGGAAACGCAAGCAAGGCAGATGGCGAGTTTTGCTGTGTGGCAGAGATACACTCCAAAGGGTGTACCCTTGTTTAAGAGTTTACACTCTTAGAAAAATTTACACTCTTTGGGGCGTATCTTGTCCCACAACGATAATCGTCATCTGTCTTGCCCGCGTTTCCTTTCTTTAACGCTGCGAGCCCGGTACTTCCCAGCCACGAACGGCATGCGCGTTATCTGTGTGACGCGGCATTCTCGACAGGAAAGTAACCAGAGCCGAGTTTTCAAGAAAGGAAACGCCAGCAAGGCAGATGACGATTATCGTTGTGGGAAAAATGCACACCCCAAATGGTGCAACCGTTTTAAGAGTGTACTTCAACAGGATGAAAAAAACAACAACAAAAAGCTTTGATAAGATTTCATCTAATAAGTGGTGCCCCAAGCCACAGTTCCAACGGTGGCCGCTTTTCCAGATTATATGGCTGATGTATTATGCAGGGTGTCCCAACTATCGTCCACAAACATAAAAAAAGAAGCAGTTGCGTTACTCGAAGAAAACCTAGTGCATATATCTTCTTTCTACAACAATGGAGTAGCAGCCAGTAATTTTTCGTTAGTGAGATTTAATTGTGTAATTGTGATTAATTATGTAACTCGAGAAGTACTATAATAATTATCAAAGTGTCAATGAGGCATTTGTCGGCACAGGTAAGCGACATCTAACTGCGGCATTTTCAGCGACGTACTAAATGCGTGCAAATTTTGTCCGACTGATAAATAGATGCCGCGAAATACGAAAAACACCACCTTACTTCGCTCCCACCCGCATCATAAAGCAGCGACCTCAAATAGGCTTCCTCTGAGTTAGCCAGAGTGAAACAAAGGAAATACATAATAAAAAAAATGGCAGCGGCTTAGCTCGGCTGTGCCACGATATACGTAGCGAAAGCTGCGGCATAGAATGGTTAGCCTCGGTTAGGCTTGATTGCAAGTTAAGATTAGTCCGGTTGTCTTGCTATGTTACGGCGTTTAGCCAGTCATTCGGCGCGCTGTTCGCCTGTTTCCTGGGCAATTCATTTCCTTTTCGTCTCGTTCCGATATCGATTCCAGGCCTCCTCCTGCTTATCAGAATTGTCGCCGTCCATACTGCCACCTCAACTGTGGTTGCGGTGCAAGCGAGCTCTCAATCCTCCGGCATGTTATCAGGCATGCGACGCAGCTGGCGAAGCGAGCGGAGGCGAGCGCAACGACGAGGAACGCGGTGTGACGTCATGTGCCTCCTCGGAGCACGGCCATAGCGGAATCGCAAGTTCGCGGCCAGTAAAGCTTTCGCTTTAAAAATCAGAGCCATTCCACTATATATGAAGGTAGATGAGCAGCGGAGCTGTATATATGTTGATTAATATGTCGGTAATAAATATGTTGATCGATAATAAGACACATACCACAATGAATTTGGTTTTTTCAAGATTTTGTTGTTTTATTAAATCGCATAATCAATGTTTTTTTTTTAAATTTAAACCATCTTTTCTTAGTTTTTATACATGTATTATTTGGTCATCAAGGTGACTATGGCCTTATGATCGCTACGGTAAACGTCCAGAGGCTCTGTGGCGACATTGGAAAGGTTCTTGACCAATGTGAGGTCTTTATACAGTACCGATGACGCATCGTGGGCACACTGATGTTTTCGTAATATTGAATGCCGAACCTTTCCAAGAGTAACGCCAGGAACCACTTTCCGCCTGGCCGAGACACGGTATGTGTTGAAATCGCCCGCAATTACGATGGCAGTGGAGTGGTAGGAGGGATGCAAGCAAAGGTGTTTGTGCTTGGCGTCTACAGGGCACGGTCTTTGTTCGCATTACGTGCCGCGCTGAATCGCCGCGCACAATCCCGCTTCTGTTGGCGACGGTGTTCTTCATAAGCGTACTGTTCTTTCGCAGGCCTCACAGCACGCGGCCTTGCCCATGGCACGGGTGGAAGGAAACTGATGAGTTTGCATGTTTTTGCCAATAGAGCCCGTGACGTCAATCCGAAATCCATACTAAACAGTGTCTATTCCTGCTTTACTTTTTTAATGACAATGTTTTTTTTTACTGCGATGGCAATTATATGGACACCCAAACGCATTTTTGCCGTCGCCGTCGCCGTGGTGTTCTGTATAAAGTCAAAGGGCGATAACATCGTCGCCGCGCGTCGTATGCTGTATGTGCGAGTGAAAGCACGTGAGGGAAGCTGGCGCGCGCGAGCGAAGAAAGCGGAGAGCAGACGCGCCGTCTTCCGTCGCGCTAAAGGCCGTGGACGGATGGGAGGGAGGGAAGGAGGGAAGGAGGGGGCGGCGTTGTGCTGCGGCAGCGCTAAAGCCCCTTGATAATTTGAAAGTAGCGGCGCTCTCCTTCTCGCAGCGCTTTCCTCCTCGATTCTCCTCGCCCGCCGGCTGCGCACGGCACGCTTTTTCTCCTGGGCTCCCGCGTACGGGCCGCAGTATTCTATGGAGACGTGTTATTTTGGGCCATTTGTGCGCCCCAGTTGTGTGGGAAATTTTGAGAAATGCTGATCATAGCATCTATATTGCTGAAGGCAACGTTTATGAGGAGGTTGCTTTTTTTTCTTAAAGCCGTATGAACGGGCCATACTGATGTAAAGGGAGCTTTGATGCGAGTTCTATACTCCAAACAATTTTCCTGCTACATGATGAGATGCTTTACTTTGTGCGTCTGATCTAGCATTGCTTGTGACATATTCCTTTGTGTGTGGCTTAATAAGCGAAAGCTTTAGATCTATGTTTCAAGGTCGCGTTTTGAGTTGCAGAAAATATCACGTTACCGAAGGAGGGCCGGGAGCGAACCAAAGCATGTGCAGCCGTGTATAAGAGATGATTACTGTTTAGCAAAGTTGAGTAATGATTTATTAGTGTTTGGATTAAGATGAATTAAGGTGTAATAAGGAGAATTAAGGTCGATGAAGATGAATTAGTGTGAATGAGATGGATTAAAGTAATTCAGGGAGGATTATGGCGGATCAGGGTGGATTAAAGTGAGTGAAGTAGGGTGAATTAAGAAGGATTAAGGTACATTAAGGAAGGTTAGAGTGGATTAAGGCGTATTAAGGAGGATTATGTAGGACTAGGGTGGATTATAGTCAATGAAGAAGGATTATGTAGACTCGTCGAGGTTGTTCAGTGGCTATGGTGTTGGGCTGCTGAGCGCGAGGTCGCGGGATAAAATCCCGGCCACGGCGGCCGTATTTTGATGAAGGCGAAATGCGAAACCACCCGTGTACTTAGATTTAGGTGCACGTTAAAAAACCCCAGGTAGTCAAAATTTTCAGGGTCTTCCACTACGGCGTGCCTCATAATCAAAAAGTAGTTTCAGCACGTAAAACCCCATATTTTTAAGGATTAATGTGGACTAAAGAGGATTAAGGTGCATTAAGGATGATTATAGTGGATCAAAGTGAATGAAGGAGGATTAGGGTGGATTAAGGAGAATTAAGGTGCATTAAGGAGTATTAAGGTGGATTAAGGTAGATGAGGGAGGATGAAGGTGGATTATTGTGGATTGGGATGGATAAAAGTACATTAAGGAGGATTAAGGCCGATTAAGGTGGACGATAGCTTAGTATGGATTAACGTTTATTACAGAAGGCTTTACACCTTAACCCTCCTTCATCCACTTGAATCCACGCTAATACTCCTTAATCCTTGTTCGTGCACCTGAATCCTCCTTAATATTCCCTAATCCACCTTAACGCTGTCTACACAATTGCGCACAGCAGGAGAGTGAATCAGTAGCAAAAGCACTATTGAAAGTAATGGTATTAAATTGTGTTTCATACATCTTGAAACACTTAGTATTGGAAATGTGCATGAATTTTAAATAACGTGCAGAATGTTTTAGCAAAATGAGTGGGAAGGTAGACGGCAGGGTGTTTTTACTCTGCGTCAGTATGTTGTATGTAGCGGGTTCACTTTTTTCATTGTTTTTTACAATGTCATGCACCAGGCATAATTTTCAAGTGGCTGGATAAGTGCTTTTGAAGCTTTTCAAAACACTAAATAGCACATGTTCTCATATTTTGTGTTCCTGTAGTGAGTCTTCTCATGGAGTCGAAATTTTGTAAACTCGAAAAAATTCGCTATAGAATTGAAAATTCTTAATATTTTCTGCAGCTGTACACTTTCTACGATTCTGAAGATGCAACAGATGTGGTGAAAGCAACTTTTCAATCAGCGGGATAAAGTGGCATCTGAAAGGGTTAGTGTGCCCTAATCGGTCTTAATACTCCTTCATCAACTGTAATGCACATTATTCCACCCTAATGCTCCTTCATCCACCTTAATCCTCTTTCATACACCTTAATCCTCACTCATGTGCCTTAATCCACCTTTATCCTACCTAATACACCTTAATAGACCCTAATCCACCTCCATATACCCTAATCGATCCTAACCGGTCTTAGTCCTCCTTTATCAACCTTAATTCACCTTAATCAACCGTAATCGGGCTTAATATTTCTTCATCCACCTTAATCCTCCCTAATGCTTGTTCATGCACCCTAATCCACCTTAATCCAATCTAATCGGTCTTAATACGGCTTCATCAACCATAGTTCGTCTAATCCACCATATCCCGGCTTAATACACTCTAATCCACCTTAATCCTCCTTAACACAGTCTAATCCACCTTAACCCTCCCTAATCCACCTTAATTATATCGCTAATGAATCACTAATCGGCTAATCAATCCCTTGTACAGGGGTGGGAAGGCTTTGGGTTGTTTCTGGACTATTTGGGTAACGTTATATTTTCTGCTCACAACACGACCTTGAAACAGATATTTGGGCTTTCGCTTTATAACCTAAAAGAAAGCAATGCGGAGTAGCCAGTGCTCATCACCCGCAATACCACGAGTATACTTGCCACTAATTTTTTCAGGGTTTGCATTCATTGTGTCTGACCGACTCACAGATCGACGTAAACTAGAAATAAAAGCTTCTCTACAAGCAGCTATTTCAATTTTCAGTGAAACAGGCAGCAGATCCTGACAATCACAAAACGTGCGATGAAGAGGCTGTATCTTGGCACATAATTGCTCACAGCGGAAAGGAGAATCTATAGTGCTACGTTTGCGACTAAATAACAGCAGTTGGCGACGTGCGAGGTGATCGGGCCGCCACAGAATATTCAGCATAATGAGGACAAACCCAATTTTATGCAACGTACAAATTGCCGCAACAAAAACGCTGGTGAGTAGGCCCGAAGAATGAAGAAAATGCAGCATTACGGGACGCTTTGGTACGAGCAATAAGACCGCGCCTGACCTCGCAAACAGCGCTGTCCTTTTTTGGAACAATGTAGTTTCGGCCAATATTATGCAGCCACTGCTTCCTGCGCAAGCCATCACGCTTTCGTTGCGGTATCACAAAAACGGCAAAACCATCTTCAGCTTGTTGCTAAAGTTATGTGCGCAACACCACGGCATAGCGCTAGCACATAGAGCAGGAGAGACAGCGTACAACGTTCGCTACGCCGAGCTAAAGCGCCGAGCCAGCCGAGCCAGCCGAGCTGAGGAGAAAAATGGCGCGACCAAAAAAGTAAAACACGAGCAAAACGCAAGATCCGTGCGTTTCTACGGTCTACGGCGGGGAGACCAGTCGTCGTGCAGGAAAAGGGGGGCAAGAGTAGTTGCCGTGGAGGTGATGCGCAAGTAGCGAGGAGAAGGCGAGGAGGTCGCGCGGCGGCGGCAGGGTTAAATTGTGGCGGTATACTTTCAAATTATCAAGTGACTTTAGCGGCAGCTATTCGTAGCCGGATGCAAGGGATAAATAATAACAATTACGTTATTAAATCTCAGCAACAAAAAAATTACTGGCGGCTACTAACATCATTGTACTAGAAACAATGTGCACTAGGTTTTGTTTGAGTAACTCAATTTCACTTTTTTTTTTAAATCTTGGGGAACGATTGTTGGGACACCCTGTATACTAGAGGCTATCAGATAACTAAACCGGGCCGGTTTTAATTTTTCTCGCGTCCGCAGGAAGATATATCTGCCTGATCTGATTGTGGCCCTGTCGCACTTCTCGTACCGCGATGCCGACCGCCCGGACTGCCAGACAATGCCGCCCAGCCTATTGCGCTACCCTAATCACGTCAAATTGCTCTACGGACACACGATGGTGAGTTGCGTTATTGTTGTCATGGTTATCGCCGCTCTATCTTCAGAGAGTGAGCTGAAGCAGCACAATTAGTGAAACGCAAACGTGTGCCACACAATATATAGACGCATGTATTAATGCAGAAGACAACGACGATGGGGGGCATTAACGGACTCCGTCTAGTGGGCGGCTGAGGTTGAGCGAGAACGAAGAAGACGTGCCTCTGTTCCGTTTGTTTTTGAACAGGTTCTCCTGTTGTTCTAGAAGAACGTCTCTCTGTCTTCTGTCCGTGTTGTACTGCGACACTGGTGGAGGTGCAGGGTAATGAGCTCGCCTAATGCTCCGGAGTTCTTCTGGGAGTCGTTCATCTAGTTCTGACGCATTGTCGCCAGTTGCGACACCCGTGCATCGCTTTAGTCGCCGACTGCTAGGCCTTGCCCCGGAGTTCTTCCCTCTTCAACCACCTCTCTCCGGGAGCTGCACACATCTCGCAATGGCCGAAACCAGCACGCCGCAAGCACCCCAGAACAGCCGGTTTCCCAGTCCACAACAGATAACCGTTCTGCATCCACTGGTTCTCGATCGGTATCGGGGTAGTCTTCGAAGACATTGAAGACTGGCTTGATAAGTATGAACGCGTTGCAGAGATTACCCAGTGGACTGATCCGCAAAAGCTCTCCCACGTCTATTTGGCCCTTGACGACAGTGGCCGTATTTGGTACGAGAACCGTGAAGCTTGCCTAACGACGTGGTATGACTTTCGGCAGAAGATCACGGATACTTTCGCAAGTGCCGACCGACCCGGCTGGGCCCAGCAGATGATGGAGCTACGTGTGCAACAACCCAATGATCGGTCACAATGTTCGCCGAGGACATGGCCCGCGTCTTTCGTAGAGCCGACGCGAGCAATACCGAAGATAGGAACTTGCGCTATCTCATGCGAGGTGTAAAAGAGCAGTTGTTCGCGAGGCCTTTGCGGAATGCACTAGTCACCGTCGCTGATTTTATCAAAGAGGCTACCGTTATTGAGATGGCCCTTCATCAACGGGGCAGGCAGTACGATCGACTGTCCACTAGCACTACAATCAATGCCGCTGCAGGGACTGCCGAGTACCAGAATTCCTTGCGTGAATTGATCAGAGGGCTTGTCAGAGAGGAAGCGCAAACGATTTTGACACTGACATTGGATAGACACGTGGCATCAATCGCCGAAGTGGTGCGCCACGAAATCAGGCAGGCGTTCCCGGCAGGCGATCGTCAAGATGACCAGCGTCCCATGACTTACGCCGCCGCTGTCCGATGTCCACCAGGCCTCACAACCACACCGCCGTACCACAAGCCTCCGACAGCCGCTCCTTGGTCGCCGCCGAAAGAGGAGGCTTCGAGGCGCGCTCCCGTTATGCCGCTTCAGTCACACCACGAGCCGTCATTCGCCGCGCCTTGGTCAACGCCGCAAAAGGACGCTACGGGACGGCCGCAGTTTCGGAGAACCAACGTATGGCGCACCGTCGATAGGCGACTACTTTGTTTTCCCTGCGGAGGCGCCGGGCATATTTCACGTAATTGCTGGCATCGCGACACATCATTTCGCCCTGCCGTCCGTGGTCTTATGATCGACGTGCAAATGACGATTCCATGCTACGCCGCGACGACGCTCCTTTTCGGGGATCTCCAATAGCGCACCCGAATGACGATTCCGTGCCCAATGATAGGTCCGATTTCGGCCGTCGATCGTGCTCTCCAACCCCTTCACGTCAGATGGCTTCACATACTGGACGTCCTTTTGCTGACCTCCTAGGAGGAAGGTCGTCCAGCCCACGCTGGGGAAACTGAATATGGCGACCGCTGGGGGTAAGGTTGCAGCCCGCCGCAAGACAACAAAATGCCCTCAACACTCCCGCTGCAGAACGCTGTGAAGCCGATAAACGCAGAAGAAATTGCGAGAGTTGACATTGATCTTTTCGTGGACAGGCAGCCGGTGACAGCGTAAGTCGACACTGGGGCCGACTTCTCTATAATGAGTCAGGAACTCGTCTGCCGCCTGAAGAAGTTAATGATGCCATGGACGGACCCTCACATAAGGACGGCAGGGGCCCAATTACTGATGCATACTGGAAGATGTACGTCTGGAAATAACATCGGGGATTCTTCTTTCGTGGCCGCTTTTATCCATCTTCCTGTGTGCTGTAAAGATTTGATTATGGCAATGGATTTTATGAAAGAATGTGGCGCCGTAATTCACATCCCGGATCGCATGGGGATGTTTTATGAGTCCTGGTTTAGTCCATTACTTATCGCCGCAACCCCACTTCTTTCGTCTAACAGAAGACGACGTTGTCCTCCCACCTCGATCATGTACCCTTGTTTCGGTAGCATGTGACGTACCATTTCATTGGGAAGGCATTGCCGACCAAATAACCCTCTTGTTGCTCACTCACGGTATCTCGGTCGCACGTGGAATCGTAAATGTCACCGATGAGCGCACGAACCTGTTGCTAACAAATTTTAGCACAGAGCGACGGCGCCTTCCAAAGGGCACGGCTGTGGGTTATTTTGACCATGTTGCGGATGTCCGCGGCTGCTGTTCACTACTCGAAGAAGCGCCTACGCAAGACCCAGCTCCTGTACTTGACGTCAGCACTGCTTTCTCGCTGCACGAACGAGAACGGCGTCTCACGCTACTGGCCAAATTCAGCGACTGGTTTGCGTCGACGTCCAGCGTCTGAATAATTACAGAGGATACGGCAAGACCAATTCACCAAAATCCTTATCGTGTTGCTCCTAGAGAACGTGACGCCATACAACAACAAGGGACAAAAATGCTTGAAGACGACGTGATCCAACCATCAATGAGTCCCTGGGCATCTCCTGTAGTTCTAGTCATGAAAAAGGACGGCAGCTAGCGTTTCTGCGTGGACTACCGGAAACTAAATCAGGCGACAAAGAAAGACGTGTACCTAATTCCTCGTATAGACGATTCACTCGACAGGCTTCGACACGCACGTTACTTCTCTTCAATGGATTTAAAAGGCGGATATTGACAAATCGAGGTAGACCCGAGAGACTGTGAAAATCTGCATCTGTGGCACCAGATGGCCTATACGAATTTAAGGTCTTGCCTTTCGGCTTATGCTCGGCCCCTGCTACGTTACAACGCCTCATGGACACTGTTATTTCAGGCCTGAAGTGGAAAACCTGCTCAGTGTACCTCGACGACGTCTTCGTGTTCTCCGCAACATTTGAAAACCACCTAGAATGCTTGAAGCGGTTCTGCAGTCCATCCAGTGCGCCGGCCTTTAGGGCTGATTTACGCTCGAGCCGCCCATCGCCGCAAGCCGCACCGCACGCTTGCGGTCGCGCAAAAAATTGCACGTATCCAGCACTTGTGCACAAATTACCATTTACAGTGTGTGCACAGTGTATACCTTACACATTGTAAACCGAAATTTGTGCACAAGTGTTCGATACGTGCAATCTTTCGCGCGACCGCACGCGTGCGGTGCGGCTTGCGCCGATGGGCGGCTCGAGCGCAAATCGGCCCTTAGCCTGAAACCGGAGAAGTGCCACTTTGGGTTTCTGTAGTCTGTGTCGAGCTCAAGTGTGCGTATATGAGTATAGAAGAGTGTCAGTAACACTTTTTTCGAAACGATGTTTATCTGACGGGGCGAGAGATGATGTATTGACACAGTTATCGCACTGATCTATCTATCTATCTATCTATCTATCTATCTATCTATCTATCTATCTATCTATCTATCTATCTATCTATCTATCTATCTATCTATCTATCTATCTATCTATCTATCTATCTATCTATCTATCTATCTATCTATCTATCTATCTATCTATCTATCTATCTATCTATCTATCTATCTATCTATCTATCTATCTATGGCTGGCTGGCTGGCTGGCTGGCTGGCTGGCTGGCTGGCTGGCTGGCTGGCTGGCTGGCTGGCTGGCTGGCTGGCTCGCTCGCTCGCTCGCTCGCTCGTTCATAAGGGTTAGATCCCATATATGAATATATATGGGATCTATCCTTATGGGATATATATGGCCGCCATTCGAATCTGAACCTGGCAACGTGTAACGTTAGAACGTTACCTAGTGAGGCGAGTCTAGCAGTGCTATTGGAGGAATTAGAGGGTAGTAAATGGGATATAATAGGGCTCAGTGAGGTTAGGAGGACAAAAGAAGCATATACAGTGCTAAAAAGCGGGCACGTACTGTGCTACCGGGGCTTAGCGGAGAGACGAGAACTAGGAGTCGGATTCCTGATTAATAAGGAAATAGCTGCTAACATACAGGAATTCTATAGCATTAACGAGAGGGTGGCAGGTATTGTTGTGAAACTTAATAAGAGGTACAAATTGAAGGTAGTACAAGTCTATGCCCCTACATGCAGTCATGATGACCAGGAAGACAAAAGCTTTTATGAAGACGTGGAATCGGCGATGGGTAAAGTCAAAACAAAATACACTATACTGATGGGCGACTTCAATGCCAAGGTGGGCAAGAAGCAGGCTGGAGACAAGTCAGTGGGGGAATATGGTATAGGCTCTAGGAATAGCAGAGGAGAGTTATTAGTAGAGTTTGCAGAACAGAATAATATGCGGATAATGAATACCTTTTTCCGCAAGCGGGTTAGGTGAAAGTGGACGTGGAGGAGCCCGAATGGTAAGACTAGAAATGAAATCGACTTCATACTCTGCGCGAACCCTGGCATCATACAAGATGTAGACGTGCTCCGCAAGGTACGCTGCAGTGACCATAGGATGGTAAGAACTCGAATTAGCTTTCACTGTAGGAGGGAACGGAAGAAACTGGTACACAAGAAGCCAATCAGTGAGTTAGCGGTAAGAGGGAAACTAGAGGAATTCCGGATCAAGCTACAGAACAGGCATTCGGCTTTAACTCAGGAAGAGGACCTTAGTGTTGAAGCAATGACCGACAATCTTATGGGCATCATTAAGGAGTGCGCAATAGAAGTCGGTGGTAACGCCGTTAGACAGGAAACCAGTAAGCTATCGCAGGAGACGAAAGATCTGATCAAGAAACGCCAATGTATGAAAGCCTCTAACCCCACAGCTAGAATAGAACTGGCAGAGCTTTCTAAGTTAATGAACAAGCGTAAGACAGCGGACATAAGGAACTATAATATGGATAGAATTGAACAGGCTCTCAGAAACGGAGGAAGCCTAAAGGCAGTGAAGAAGAAACTAGGAATAGGCAAGAATCAGATGGGTGCGTTAAGAGACAAAGCCGGCAATATCGTTACTAATATGGATTAGAAAGTTCAAGTGGCTGAGGAGTTCTATAGAGATTTATACAGTACCAGTGGCACCCAGGACGATAGTGGAAGAGACAATAGCCTAGAGGAATTCGAAATCCCACAGGTAACGCCAGAAGAAGTAAAGAAAGCCTTAGGAGCTATGCAAAGGGGGAAGGCAGCTGGGGAGGATCAGGTAACAGCAGATTTGTTGAAGGATGGTGGGAACACTGTCCTAGAAAGATTGGCCGCCCTATATACACAATGCTGCATGACCTCGAACGTACCGGAATCTTGGAAGAACGCTAACATAATCCTAATCCATAAGAAAGGGGACGCCACAGAATTGAAAAATTATAGGCCGATCAGCTTACTGTCCGTTTCCTCCAAAGTATTTACTAAGGTAATCGCAAATAGAATCAGGAACACCTTAGACTTCTGTCAACCAAAGGACCAGGTAGGATTCCGTAAAGGCTACACAACAATAGAGCACATTCACACTATCAATCAAGTGATAGAGAAATGTGCAGAATATAACCAACCCTTACATATAGCTTTCATTGATTACGAGAAAGCGTTTGATTCAGCCGAAACATCAGCAGTCATGGAGGCATTACGGAATCAGGGTGTAGATGAGCCATAAGTAAAAATACTGGAAGATATCTATAGCGGCTCCACAGCCACCGTAGTCCTCCACAAAGAAATCAACAAAATCCCAATAAAGAAAGGCGTCAGACAGGGAGATACGATCTCTCCAATGCTATTCACAGCATGTTTACAGGAGGTATTCAGAGACCTGGAGTGGGAAGAATTGGGGATAAAAGTTGATGGAGAATACCTTAGCAACTTGCGATTCGGTGATGATATTGCCTTGCTTAGTAACTCAGGAGACCAATTGCAATGCATGCTCACTGACCTGGAGAGGCAAAGCAGAAGGGTGGGTCTAAAAATTAATCTGCAGAAAACTAAAGTAATGTTTAACAGGCTCGGAAGAGAATAGGTAGCGATGCACTGGAAGTGGTAAGGGAATACATCTACTTCGGGCAGATAGTGACCGCGGATCCGGATCATGAGACTAAAATAATCAGAACAATAAGAATGGGCTGGGGTGCGTTTGGCAGGCATTCTGAGATCATGAACAGCAGGTTGCCATTATCCCTCAAGAGGAAAGTGTATAACAGCTGTGTCTTACCAGTACCCCCGTACGGGGCAGAAACCTGGAGGCTTACGAAAAGGGTTCTACTTAAATTGAGGGCGACGCAACGAGCTATGGAAAGAAGAATGATGGGCGTAACGTTAAGGGATAAGAAAAGCAGATTGGGTGAGGAAACAAACGCGAGTTAATGACATCTTAGTTGAAATCAAGAAAAAGAAATGGGCATGGGCCGGACATGTAATGAGGAGGGAAGATAACCGGTGGTCATTAAGGGTTACGGACTGGATTCCAAGGGAAGGGAAGCGTAGCAGGGGGCGGCAGAATGTTAGGTGGGCGGAGAAGATTTGGAAGTTTGCAAGGACAACATGACCACCATTTGTATATGACCGGGGTAGTTGGAGAAATATGGGAGAGGCCTTTGCCCTGCAGTGGGCGTAACTAGGCTGATGATGATGAATATAGACACAGGGCGTATGAGGCGAACGGACATTTTCATTAAGGTATCCGTCTGTCTGGCTCACGTTTTCCATGTCGCATGCTGTCGGCTATGCCAGCGCCAGTCAGTGACGCAGCTCAAGCAGCTGCTCGACAACCAGCTCCACACGGCGAGGACCCTCTCTGTGACATTGAAAGGCCGCTGGTACAAGCCAAAGTATCCCGACGTGTTGACCGATGACATCGGAAACTTTACGTTCTTCCAGAACTGCACAAATTTCAAAGGCGACCAGGACGTCCCGCCCGCACTAGTAAGTCTTGGCTCTCGAATGCAAATACACTTATGAGTACTGTCTTAACAAATAGTAGCACGGTGCACACCCAGCCAATAATTTCTGGTCTGATTTTTTTTTCAAGCAGAAAATTTATATTGTGTGCAACTGAATCAGAAAACGAATAAAAAAAACAGGAATGTGCGAGGAATTAAAATATCGTAATCAGTTTTCCATGATATTTAGGAGCCGTCTGGGGCAAATTTAATATCGTGCGGGGAGCTTCTGGGTCTTCGAACTTGTAAATTTCAGCTACAAGTGCATAAAGAATGGGCATGAATTAGGTATTGAGATAAGGTTTCATAACGCGCCTAAGACATTTTTCACACCTTACGTGACATACTTCGTTGATGCAAGTCAGACGCCCATTCGCCGCTTGCGACAACATCTGTACTTTTTCTAAACTTCAGAAAGAGCCGATGACGTGCATTCCAAACGATACATGAGTTATGTAACTGAGTTTCGGGCATTTTGACTTCTGAAGTTAGTTTAGACTTTTCAAGCATTAGCTTTAAAGGGACACTAAAGGTTACCAGAAAGTCAAGTTAAAGTGATAAAGCAATGCTCTAGAACGTCTTAGGCGTCAATATAGTCGCGAACAGAGCTTTAGTAACCGAGAAATTGAGGTAAATGCATGACACGATTTGAGACCCCCCAGCGACATTCCAGTACTAGCCCGACGACGAAAGCACTCGTCATCAAAATTTAAGTCACTATACTCGTCTACTCGTTTTAAAAAGATAATTTCATTAGATTATAAGACGGAAGAAAATGCTACTTGTCTACTTCTATTCGATTCTAAGAAAAAATAACATTTTGACGTTACCGTTGAGTAGTATGGGTGATCGAAAGGTTTCGTTTTCGCTCGACTCTGCGCGCTCGACATTGCGCCGCGCGCGCTTTGGAGTTTCAGTTGTTTCTTTATCGCGTCGTGCTGCGGTTGTCCTGCTGGCTCGCGAAACTTGCATTTGGAACAAGCAGCGAGAATGCCACGTCCATGTGATGTCGTGGGATGCGCGAACGGTCCGCGGAACTTGGCCAAGGGCAGTTGCAGCGGCGAATCCAACGTTACTTATCAATGCCAACGAGTGAACCTCTCCTGTCGAAGTGGTTAAGTGCCGTACCTCTGCCACAGCGCGCTGGCAAAGAGCCGAAAAATCACGTAGTGTGCTCGCTGCACTTTCGTCCAGAGGATTACGAGTTCAACGCCGACTTACTGAAGTCGCGTGAAGTGCCTTTCAAAGCAGGCCGACGTCGTAGTAGTACGCAACGACGCCGGCAGCGCGAGCCCTCAACAGCAGGTCACGTTCATCAGTGCTTAAATCGCTGAACTCGACCCAGCATCGCGAGCTAATGTGTCGTTGTCAGGGTCATCCATTGCAACGATCGTCGAAGTTGGCGTCATAAAATAAAGAACCAGCTTATCGTCGTGCGCTTTCCCTTCCGCTTGCCACCATAGTTCCGCTTTCGCGCTGCTCTCGGCTCTGTCTTGGCTCTTTCTGGCCGCGCGTTTGCGTTTTGGGCAGAAAAGCCGTAGCGCCGTATGCGGGAGCCGCTTTACTCACCGACGGCGCAACGTCACTATGAGACCATGACGTCAATACTCCTCGATCGGAGGGCGGGTGATTTGAACTGCGCTAGAGGTACGCGGACGCTTCAGAACGCATTTTCTCTGGAAATAAGTCTCTTCTTCGCACGAAATAAGCGTTTCGAGGTTTCTGGGATGGTATTTCAACAGTCCACGTTGAGTTAATATTAACCTTTAGTGTCGCTTTAAGAGTGTCAAAAGGGAAAAATGTGCATGTGCGGAAGTGATATATATATATATATATATATATATATATATATATATATATATATATATATATATATATATATATATATATATATATATATATATATATATATATATATATATATAATTCAAGGAAAAATTCTGTAGGTCCAGTGCATAGGTAGCTGAAGAAACGAAAGCGCACGCTTCTGCGTTTCGCAATCTTCTTCTTGCTCCCTCTTCTTTTATCCCACCATTATATATATATATATATATATATATATATATTTGGGAGCAAAGTGCAACTGGTGTTGCTCCGCTCCGACAGGCCCCCGTCAATTGTACATCGCTTCTCGAAGATGTAGGATATGTGTCGAATGAGCTCGTGAACCAGCACGTCATAATGTTGTGAACGCGGTTTAAACCGTGGATCCGGTTCTTCAAAGGGATGCGACGTATTGCTAACGCATTTCTCTCGCATTTACTGCTGAATCACTACCGATGTTTTTTTTTTGTTTGTTTGCTCGTGTGTCGCATATTCTCTGCGCGGCATTGTGATTCCTTCACAGGAATAATCAGGCCAGAAATGGGCAAACTTTTGCTGCGGAGATCACGCAACCTCTGCAAAGGAGATAATCTCCTAGGTTGACGTTCCTTACGCAACGCAGTGCATTTAATAGACGCCGCAGTGGAGGGCGTGCAATGAAGTTTTCAATGGCGATTCGCGTCCATTAGTAATTAATGTCTATTAGCATTCGTGTCAGCAGCATTCATTAGCAATCGTTGTCACGACTGATGCAGGGCTGGCGAGTATCTGCAGGCAGTAGGAAGTTATGAAGTTTCGACCTACTTTTCAGCTGCCCACGCCAGCGTTGCTTATGTTATAGGGTCGTTAGCTTGTGCTTACGGGTGCGTTACTATTCGCGAATGCGGTACGCGCAGGCATCGGCAACAGCAGCCATTTGCGACCTCGCATTCAACCAGGCCTCATAAAGCTATTAATGCAATGGCGCGCGACGTAGCGGTTGGTGTCGCGGCGTGTGGCAGCAGCAGAATCCTGAACGGGCTCTTTCATTTTACGTCGACGAGATTAACCACGCCTTACCGAAACGCTTCTCAGGCGTTGTGGTTGAGTCGACTAATATTAGATGTTGCTGCAATTGCTACCGCCGCCGTCCGTGTCACACTCTCGTGTCCCGGTATATCGTAAACTTAGTGCATGTAGCCTTCGGCATAAAGATTCCAATGAAAAAAAAAATCCTACAGGGGAGCTTTGGCTTTGCGATAGTTCAGCTGTGTAGTCGCAATGATAGCTTTCATGTTCATATGAATTTGTCTAATCTTCGTGCTTGTGGCTTCAGACGTTCTTGTGGTGTTATTTGTTGAGGTTATTTTTTTTGCGAATTTCCAAGCAGTCGTGTATTTCTAAATGCATGTAGACAAGAAGTGTTTGCGGACAGGAATAATCACTGCAAATGTTTTCACTCACAAAGCGACATTTTGTAAATAAGCAGTTTTCAAAGCAATGAAGTCGTCTGAAGCCAAAAAAGGACGAAGTTGAGTCAAATCTATATAATACGCGTAATTCACATACTGGCACAGTCGGTGTAGTGGCAGCTTCCGTTAGACACCCGCGCCAGAGTTCAGTGTAGTAATGTTTACAGAAAACTGTATGCGGCTAGGATAAAGCTTTCTCTATAATATCTTCGTCTTCCGTGTACAGTTTTTAATGCGTTCCTTATCGCCTTTGATTTCTGCACACAATCAGGTTTGCGACATGTCCCTAGACACAATAGAGAAGAACTACATATACGAGAAGGACCAGCGGGCTGGCATCTCGTTCGACAAGGTACTGCTACGCACCCTTACGTTGGAAACTGAGAAGAGCCTTAAAGAAAAGGTAGGCGATCAGAGCGTTGCATTCTCCTTAAGTCCATTCCATGCGTACTAGTAGTAATAGTAGGTGCTTTAACGGCAAGGGCTGAGGCGAGGGAAATGAAGGGCCAGGTCAGGTGTAGGGCAGGATGCCGGCAGCTTCCTGGGCGTGAGTCGGGAGGGCCTGCAGGGTGTACTCGACGCGACGTGGCAATCTAGTCCACTACTCATACGAGGTTGCGGCTTTCTTTTTAATCGGCCATGGCGTGGCACGTCCATAGTGGAAGTATCTTTTTCTTTCTACTGCGAATGTGGACCACCGTTACGCAGGCGGGGGCCTCTCCATTTACACGCTCCATTACGGAGTGTGGAAGTCCTCGTTATAATTCTACTCCTCTTTAACAACTCGGAATTGTTGAAAGTTGGACAGTTGACAGCTGGAGTGGCTTAACTGATGCATTCCACTCCTTCAATTCCATTGAATCAAGCGCTTTGCTTATAATTCTTTACAACTTCTAGTCTCAACAACTTTACCAATAACGTTACACACAATTCTTCTTGCCCGTACGTAACAATATTCTGTACCTTAGAGAAACAAGTGAACTGTTATGCTTTGTAGAACGATCTTTTTGTTTTGTATTTGCTGGCGTAGTTTAAAGAGAACCTTCCTTTTTCTTAGTACACCTCAGTGACCACCGGTTATCGCGCCATCTGCGTACAGGGAAGTGTGCGAAAAAAAAAGAAACATGGCGCGCGTAGCAAATCACCGGGGTCTAGTGCAGTGTGCAATGACTTGCGACTTCGCTTTTCGCTCCTATCCTGGTGTCGTAAAGTAAGCATGCTCTTGCTAAGTCAAATCATTCTTGGAAACATAAAGCTGCTGTGTTTACGCGCACTTAAACCATGTAACGCAAAATAAGGAAATTTTACGGGTCTGCAGAAGTGCAGAATACCTTGTTGTTTATAATAACCGTAGCAGAGTTATTTTTCAGTGTCTGCCTACAGGTAGAAATCTAAAAAAAAAGTATTGAGTAAAAAATTGACAAATGTAACAAATTAGCCTATTCCATTTTAAGTTAATTGGCAAATATACCGGTTTTGTAGACGTGATTAAAATAGACGATTAGCATTCCTAATGCATTCCGGAATCTTGGGCTCTCAATTCATTCCCATTCCGTTTGCCCGAGTGGTGCCGTGATTCCAGCTACATTCGTGGATATATAAGGGCGTTTGAAAACTCGAATGATTCAGGAATCGTCCCAACTCCAGCGCTGCGAGTCCGCAACTGCGATATTGACCCACAGTTGGGGCGACCGGTGGTGCGCTGCTGTCACCGGCTGAAGACGGCTGCTGTATTCGCAGCGTCGGCGCGTACCTGTAGCGCAGTGCGCAGAGTAAAGAGCACCGACTGCAAAAATTTTAAGACAGGCGATAACGCTGACTTGATGCCCGCGCACTAGTGCCACCACGTGATAACAATGAATTTTAAACTGGCATTACCTGTAACTTTCTTTTTTCATTGAGTAGAGGTCCTGTAGCTAGAAGAAACCCTCGAAAAATATACTGGCAACCCTCAAAGCACCGCAAATGACCTGCTACAACTTTTCTGCGAGCAGGTTTCGATTTCGTTTCCCACGAGGTGTGTCGTGGTGTCGTGACGCAGTAAAGTGGTCACGTGGAAACGGGACACGGCGACGTTTTTGGCAGATGCCCGGGTTCGCTCGGCAGTTCGCTATGCTGTATACTCTGGGCCATGCAAAAAAAAAAACAAAAAAAAAACAAAAAAAAGTTGGCAGCATAGCGGACGAACGAGTGAGCCGGCATGTGTCCCATAACATAGCGAGGTTGTGCTACCACGTGACCACCTTCTACGTCACGACAGAGACGAACCATATGGAAAACGGAACAGAAAGTTGTTCGTAGAATTTAAACCTCTTATAGTAAATTGCTTAGGGCGCTCTGAGGCTTGCCAGTATTTTTGTGATGGAATTCTTCGGGTCAAAGACCTTCGTTTAAATTAAAAAGGCGTTAAATTTGATCTGGACTTTCACAGCTGGAAATCAAGCATTCTGCTCAAAGTAAGCGCAGACAGGATCACGCGAAAACACGCTTTAATAGTGCGCTGAACTTTAGAGCCTCTTTAGGCTGTCGTTGTTGCTAGGACTGGCTTGCTTGTTCATCCATCTCTTTAAGCTACCGAACAAGCTGGATATTTCAACATCAGAGGGCCCCTTTAACACGTAATTTTTACCTCGCACGAATTGACGCATTCACATCCTGGCCATTCCGACGATCCCCGATGTGGACGTTCGCGAAAAAACGCACTTTTCAAGCGAAGGTTTCCCTAGCCGAGCACTGTGGGACTTTGGTGACCGTGGCTGCTGCTGTTGCTGATGTCTTGCTGAATAGTTGTTTCACACTCAGGACCGCAGCCCTCGCACGAGTCAGCTAAGACGCAGCCCCATCCGCACTACCCCTACCGATGGGCCGGATGACAGCTTTTTAGGCAATTACGCAACGAAGCAGCAAATGGTACATGAATGTCATCGCTGTATCGAATAATTATGCGCATTCGAGCGCATAGTTCCTATATCGAGGCACAACCTTTAGAAGCCTCCTCTTTCGGGGTTTGGCCTGTCTGCTCGTTCACTTTCTTGCCGAGTGAGGTATGTCGGTTTGTGGACTTCTTGCGATAGCAATGTAGACTGACACCGCGGTTGGCTTGATGATAAGTACTGACTGTTTTGTCAGAAGGGCGAAGCGCAGTGACGTCATTAGTAACGTCCGTAACGCTGTGCCCGAACTTTTTGGACGGTGTTTACGTACACGTCGGGCCCCCTAATACATTCTGAAAACAGTTGCACCCTTTGGGGTGTATGTCTGCCACACAACGACAATCGTCATCTGTCTTGCTTGCGTTTCCTTCCTTGAAAACGCTGCGCTCAATACTTTCCGGTCGAGAATGCTCAGTCATGCGATAACGAGCACGACGTTCGTGACTTGGAAGTGCCGGGCTCACAGCGTTAAAGAAAGGAAATGCGGGCAAGACAGATGGTGATTATTGTTGTGCGGCAAATGTACATCCCAAAGGGTGTAAACTTTCTTTAGAATGTACGCGGGTGCGACGTACGCGGTTGCACCAAAAATTTCAAGCGCCCCTGGACGCTTTTAGCAAGCCGCATGCAGTGCCTATTACAGCACAAAACGGCGCTGTCCATAAAGAGCAGTGCCACTGAAATTACGTCAATTTCAGATAGGGGGCACTAACATCGTTCCGCGCTGTTTAATGGTCTGATTAGATTTAGCTCCGAAGCTACCTTCCTGCGTCCTTGCGCCGCTCCTGGCTCTGAACGAGCGCTTCACCTCAACGCATAGCCACGTGACGTTTCCTTGCGCATGCGCACTGTCGCCCACCTGTGCAGAAGCGCGGGCACCGTGCGTCTTGCGAGGCATGTTCGTTTCAGTCACGCGTGCGGCATGAAAGCGTCGCTAGGCGTTGCTAGGCGTTGAACGACGCCGGCGTGCCAGCGTTGCTGGAGCACATCAAGTTTTGCACTGTAATATGACACTTTTTTAGAGCGCAGCTCTTTGGCGTCCGTTCCTGGGTTTCGCGTCGGCGTCGTCGTTGGCCTCGTAACCAGCTCCGCCCCCCTTTCATCCCCCCAGCGCTAGCAGCGATCGACTGATACCGCTGGATGCCGCTGACGCCGCTAGAGAGTCAAGATAACGTGACTGCATAGAACACCGTCACCGCCATGCAGAAAGAGGAGGAAAGGGTCCCCCCCCCCCCTGTTCTTGTGTGGCGGATAGGGTGCTCTTCAGTTGCCGACGCGCCGGTTATTCGTTGTCCCTGAAACCAACTCCGTAGCTGGGGTTGACTCACTATCGGCGTCAGCGGCATCAGTCAGTCGCTGCTATCTCTTCCCTCCTCCCTTTATCGTGTTGTCCGCTTGCTGCGCGCGCTTCTGCCCCCATCGTTTGCCGCTGGGTGTACACGCCGCCCCCCTCCCCCCTCTTCCTGCGAGTCTCCGGTTGTCAAAGCGCCGGCTCGAACTTAGTTCCTTTCTTCGCTCCTCCTCCAATGCAACCCCTGTGCGGTGGCAATCAGAGAGCCAGGTCGGTGGCGGCGGATCTGTATATGTGCACCGCCCGAGCCGAAATTGCCGCTGCCGTTCGCCCTGTGCGGTGGCAATCAGAGAGCCAGATCGGTGGCGGCTTGACATAAAGACAAACAGCAATTTCCTAACACTTATGCGGGAGAACATCCCGTTCCTCTCGCTCGTAACGCGTCCCACGGCTGTGACAACCTCGCGAGGCACTTGTATACATCTCGTCTTTGAGAATCAAGCATTGGTGTACCAAGTCGAACATATATCAGTCTATTTCTCCGACCACAAAGCTTCCTTCATGACTGTCAAGAACTGTTAGTGGAGTCTTTGCTAAAGGAATACGTGTGAAAAATAAAAAAAATTCTGTGATAGCGCATACATGTGTTGCTAGATTTCTTTGCCTCAATCTATCGAAAAGGTGAAACAGCTTATTTGCTGCGCTCAAATTTCGCATTAGGAAGTAACGTAATCGTCGGCAATTTTTTTTTACGTTTAGTGAACAAAACTAGAAAAAACACCCACGCATCTCTATATTAGCTGTTCAATTTAAAAATTGTGTGACGATACAACACTTTTTATTGGATAATTGTGTTCGCGTAAAGCTTTCAAGAGATCATCTCGAACCCAGGCATGCGACAACCGCTCCTTACGTGAGCACGGGCGAAGGGAGCTTTCAGAATACGCTTGCTTCCTCCGTCGGTCCTTCGCTGTAAGGAGGCCTCACGTAAGGTTAGGAAGCGCTCGAAGGAAAGAAACGTTTCATTGCTTGGTCCTTAGAATAAAAGGTTTGGGCTGTGAATGAAATCTCTTACAATTTATTTGTGAGCGAGGCACTGAAATTCCGAAAAAAAGAATTTTGAAGAATCATTCAGTCAAGAACGCAATACCTGGTCTGAGCAACCTTGGCTGTTAAATATTATATAACATCTACCTTGCACATACGGTGTACGTGGAACATGACGGCGATGCCTACGGCGAGCATTCGCCTGCCTGGTGTGTTCGTGTAATTGCCCATCGCAGTAAGGTGAATCGCTGACGGAGAATCACGTGGGACGTTGGGTGAAGGTTAACGTCTCGCTGATTTGCCGGCATCAATAAAGGATTAATAAAAATCGGGGCCCTCGGCTAACCCCCTCTGTTCTCGTTCTTACATAACGAGGATCTTGAATCTGGCAACATTGTTGCCTTCGGGTAAGATATGCGGGTTTATTGATCAGTTGCCTTCACCCAGAAAGCTCACGCACACGTGACGCCTGCGTCGAAAAGAATGTTCCACATCGGCCACCAAGGTTTGAGTGGTGGCGCTGGCTAACACTCCCAAGGTTACTTCTAGTACTAACACATAAGTACCCAATTAAGTGGATGCGATATGGCTAAGAGACAAACAGTAAATTTGACAAACATTTTATTTTGGAACAATCGTCACTACCGCTTTGTGGTCACTGATGGTATGGTATGAATAACTTTATTTAGGTCCTGAGGAATCAGTCTGTCACTGATGTACGGTCAAATTTTCAGTTTTGACTGCGGAAACGTTCTTGGCCAATGTAAGATCAATACACGTACCAAGTGTGGTTGTTGGCTGAGTGGCATCAGTGAAGCACATCAAGGCAAAGTCGTCGGCGACGAACTGGACAAACCATCTGTTTTGTGGCTTGGAAATGTCCACGTTAAAATCAACGATGACCGGTGTGATGTGGTAACTTGGCAGGGCCGTGAAGCGCGTTCGCATGAAAAACTCGATGTCCGATCTGGCCGTGTTAAGGGAGATGTCCTTACGGGACTATGAACCATTGATGATAACAGCTTTTGACATATTATTCTTTATGATGCATTTTTTTCTTCCTTAGAGGGTTATGAGCCATTACTGATGATGATAGTTTCTGCTAGAAATTTTCTGTCCGCGGACACAATTGTGCCGTTAGGGGATAGCGGTAGCCAGCTTCGCTGTGGTATGTTACTTGAACTTGTCAAAAAAGAGATATGAATAAGATGCCACTCTCGGCAAAAATATAAGAAATAAGAGCAATAGAAATAACAAGGAAAAAGAAACAAGGCGAAACACGCACGTATCAACAAAAGCAACTAGTTGTAAAAGATCCTTATATGTTTTCCAATTAATTTTGTTGGACTATATTAGCGTTAAGATCATACCGCTCAATTATTGCTCGAAGAAAGAGAGAGTGCCTAAATGTATTGTTTCGGTATTTTAAACAAAGCTGATGTACATTGATGTCGGCGCCGAGTAGACAGATCCGAAGAAAACCTAACATAGTTTATTGTCTGGCGGCTGAGAATAGTCTCGACTACTCAAAACATTAATCCGCCGTGGTCGCTCAGAGGCCGTGGTGTTGGGCTGCTAGGCACGAAGTCGCGGGATGGAATCCCGGCCATGGCGGCCGCATTTTCGTGGGGGCGAAATGCCAAAAATGTCACGTGTACTTGGATTTACGTGCTCGACAAAGAAGACCAGGTGATCAAAATTTCCGGACTCTTCCACTACGGCGTGCCTCATTATCAAAAACTGGTTTCGGCACTTAAAACCCCATAATTTAATTTTTAACTTAAAACATTAGATTCGGAATACGAAGGATTTCGAACAACCGCACACCCGTATACTTTCACACGTTGGCTTGCCTATCTTTTTTGCAGCTCTGCGAATTGAAGAATCCTTTGGGGATCGATTTCAGCCTCGCAGTGTACGACATCGATTTCGACGCCCCTGATGTGCTTTGTGCCACCCTGACCATCCGCGGTTCATACCGGCGCTTGCAGATGGTCCACAAGCTACGAAATTTCTTCAGGGATCGCTTCCGGCAAGCCACACATCTTAGGCAATGCAAAAGCATAAGAGTCTGACTGAGACGTCATGGGGCGAAACGATGCGTCACAATGCTCCACGCATTGCATATCGAGAGACGCACGTGGGACATATGTTTCACACGCCTTATATATAGTTTCCTGCGCTATTGCCAGGGTCTAGCCTTTAAGTGTTTCAAGCACTACATTTGACACAGGACTCTTCATTATTTGATATAATATTGTTATGATTGTTATTTTATAAATTTCTCGTTTCTTCTCATTTGCCACCTGTTTCTCTCGCTAGAAGCGAAAACCGGGCTTTTCTGGCTCTTCGCTCTCCTTCGCGCATGCGCATTGTAAGGTTGCAGCTGCGCTGTGAGCAGCTTAGTACAGTTCCAATTTAGAGCCCTTGTCCTGATTCCTCGTTTTTTGTGTGTCCCGTCTTGAGCTACATCACTGATGTTTCTTTCACATTGTGCACATGCGCGATGGGAACAGTGTCACATCGCCCGTGACCAGCTGGGAAATGTGATAACGCTACTGCGGCATTTGCCCACCACGTGACACCGTAGAGAAAGAAGTTAAACAAGACCGGACACGGTGAAATCTGGCAACAGTAAGTCCGTCCCGCCCTTGTGTTACTCCCATTCGTTAGTTCACGGGAGCATCGAAAAAAATAAACAAGAATGGGAAATGAACTTTCAGATAACGTTCCATTTTTTTTCTTTCCCGCTAAAGCTAAAAAGGTTTTCGTATAAATGAACTTATAGTTTGCGACTTATTTCAACTGCGTTACCTAGCAACAAGCCAGGCGCGGCAGGTGCATGCGTCATGCGCCAGATGGGCGGTCGAAGCCAGCGAGGCCGGTTGCGCATGTGAAGTTCGCCTGTAGGGCGACCTTTCTCTCTTGTGTGTAGACAGTCTGTCGGGCTCCTGGCGTATTGTTGCCTTCCTTCTGCACTTCTACACGACACCACTGCACTATTGGACTGCGGAAAGGTGCGAAATTTTGTTTGATAGTCTATAACTGTGCAACAGTGACTGGCGTTATGTCGCTGGTCGCCCACTCGCTTGTCAGCCGCGTTCCGATGGGGTGGACACACGCACACGCACACGCACACACACACACACACACACACACACACACACACACACACACACACACACACACACACACACACACACACACACACACACACACACACACACACACACACACACACACACACACACACACACACACACACACACACACACTTTCAGGCCTTTCTCCCATGGCCGCCCGCCGCTTCTTTTTTCTCAATACCAACCTTGGACGTGCCTGGATATATATGCACAGGGATGTACAAGTTTAGCCTTACGTTTGTATGGCACAGACAAACCCAGTCAGTGGCGCTGTCCTATTGCGAGTCAAATGTGTATGGTTTCACATACATTTTCTCCTCTGCTTAAGCGGCAATTCCTCCTGTTCGTGAGCCCATTCCAGCATACCCCAGCATTCTAGCATACCCATAGACATAGCATTGGCACCTGCTTCACGAGAAGCGTACTGCACCATGAATATACTGGTGGTATTTTGGAACGCCACCAAATTTTAAGAAACTGAACAATCTAGATCGTCCTGGCATTGTTATTATCATCCGTGCATTCATATGGTTGCTTCCGGATTGTTAGCAAGTTGAGCAGTTGTGTGCATAATTCACGTAGTTACACTAGTTAACTTTTAAACAGTTGATTTTAGGTGGCTACATCAAATGAATTGTTTGGAGCCCGTCTTCGAGATTTTGTAGCTGAGTGAATATATGTTTATTAAACATGCTCCTGTAAGAGCCAAGAACAAATATTACGGAAATAAACGCTTTCTGAAAACGTAACTGACGTGGAAGAAGATCGTCGGAAACACTGACCTGCCCATTCGCTACCTTTTGTGATATTGTAATCAAGGGCACCGCTCAGTGAGCATATTCCTTGCCGCCAGACAACTATCAATTTTTAATCGCATCGTTTTTCCATAGACCAGCAGTTTCAAGTTGAAATCTCAATGCAGCCATGAACTTCAGCTGCGGTAAGCTCGCTTGGTCACAGAAACGATGCACGATTCAATGATGGTGCAGATTTACTGCGTCATTGCCCCCAAGACAATGCGCTGCCGCCGACAGAAGCAAGATAGCGAAGGTGAACCGCTTAGGAGTATCTCACGGGGCTGTGCCGACCGAGGTTGAAAACACTGACGTCACAGGCACTTTCTTTTTTTCTTTTGGCGGTCTCGTTTTCAGAGAGAGATAACGCTATAAATGCCGTGTCATTCACTTTTGTCTCGTGGACTTGAATATAAGTTTATGTGACCTTCACATTACGTTTGTTGTGAAGTGGAGATGTAAGCCGGAAAATATTTGCTCACAGCCACAAACACATCCACCCCCTCGCGCGCGCGCGCACTCATTCTACCTCGCACGCGCACACGTTGTACCTCGCTTACACAAACACACTCGCTGTCGCCCTCACACACGAATACGCACACACAGACATCTATGAACACACAAGCACGCACACATTTATTGGCAGGCGTGCATCGTCAAATACGAAAGCACAGGTTGGCGCACGTAAACATTCACGTGCGCCCACACATGCATCGCAAGCGCATGCAGACTTGCACTAACACTTGCGTAGACGCGCATGCACACGCAAATGACGGCATGCACACACTCCGCGAAAGCTCGCACACGCATACACGCACTGGCGCGCATGCAAACGCAAATACGGAGGCACTCGCACGCTCACACATACACGCGCGCACATGCGCATGCAACCATACACACGTGCGCTCAAGACGGGTACACGTATGATCTCTCTCCGTCCCAGCTGCCCTTCGAAAACCTGCGCGTGCAAGCAGACGGCCTAACACTCGTCTAACGTTAGCGTTGCAACGCCAGCTGTCATAAATCCCTTGACGATTTAAATTCGGTGCTTCTTCAAGTGAGTGTGCCCTCTGCCGGGTGGGCGCAAACCGATTTACTCCTGTCGTGTGACATCTCTGCCCATTTCTGACCAAAGTCCTGCTTAAACGTGCCACCAATGTTCCCAGAAGGTGTCATAAATGCATTCGTTTTTAGAAGGGGCTACCTACTCGTGCTAGTCAGTCGAAAGTTTTTGATTTTCGGCCGACATTATGAAAAATAATTTTTAAAAGAATTTTTCCCACTGAGTTACATTTGTCAATTGCCGTGAAATTCCAGAGGAGAATGTTCATAATTGCTGGGTACGAACACACACCAGCACTGAATTATCTAAAGTATATCGATGACATCAGTGAATCTGATGAAGATTACAAGTGCCAACAATTTCGTGACGTGCAAAGGGAGCGGTAGTTCAGGATTGAACTTGACCTTTAGCTCCAGAGATTACGGCTTTACTGCTCGGCTTTCTATAGTATATAACCTGCAAGCGCCGTTTAAGTGCGCGGTGTCATTGCCTCAGTTGCAAGCGGAGCTCAGTGGCGACCTTGATTTTATATGTCAAGCATTTAGTATTTGCGACATTTAGTCGCATGAGGTGTAGGTATTCACGGTCCCGCCAATGGCGGCGACATTTCGTGGAAACTGATACATATGATGTCGTAGAGGACGACAAATTCAGAGCCATTCCACTCTTTTAAAGTGGATGACCAGCGGAGCTGTATACAACTATAATGCAAATAAAAAGAACAACAAATATTGTGCAAGTATGCATTTTTTATATTTATTTGTAATATAGTTTATCTCGTGACCACAGTAATTATATGCTTCATGGTCTATATGATAGCTGGCCAAGGGCTCTGTAAGGACACTGGTGCCCTTCGCTAACGTTAGGTCTGTGCACGAACGTGGCACATCTCGGAGACGTTGGTCTCGGTGTGACATTGAAGACCGAGCCTCTCCAAGAGAAACGCAGTGAACCACGTTTCGTTGGGACGAGACACGTCGACGTTATGGTTTCCCACAATGCCGATGGCATTGGGGTCCACTGGGAGGATCCACGCAAATGGGTCGCTCATAAATTCTTCAAGGTCCCTCTTTGTTGTTCCGGGATGAACGTATACCGTGACGACATTTCTGTTCTCAGACTGCGCGGTGACCGCATTAGCTTGAACTAGCGGACACTGCCTTCTATGAAAACTTTGTCTAGTCTCTCTATTCAAGGCGAGGGCGAAGGTACGCCATTCGATTGGCGCCCGCTCGGCCATGATCCTTATCCCCCGTATCCAAGCTGCATGCGCGAGGGGCTTGGATTTGCTCTAAAGCCAGACGGCCAGTATTTGGCACGTCAAATTTCGCCCAAATGCGCACTGCATCACGCGCGTCCCCTTCCCTGTACTCGATCTCTCGAAGCACACCAACGGCACCGTTCACGACTCCGTCTTTTACGTCGATGTTGAACGTGAACATGTAGGGCTTGCCCCGAGCGAGCAGCATCGTAACTTTCCCATTTCGACATGCGTCATACCGGCCACCTTGGCCTGTGCGCGAACACACCCGTCGTCGGACCTGTACCCGTGGCGCACATCTACCGCTCTAGCCTCGTGCACCACTCCCACAGCCTGTAGGGCAACATCGGTCTTGAACGCATCGACTTCCTTATTGGAGAGGAGTCGCACAGCACTAAGCGCAAAGACCAAGGCTCTATCGGCGCCGACGAACTGACTCTCGGCGACGCCACCTTCTCCGTTTGCAGCGCCCTCCAGTCCCCGATTTTTCGTAAGGATTGCCGAGAACGCGGGATCTTTTTGACGCAGAGCCTGCCGCAATGGGAACTAGAAGAGATTGTACAATTTCTTCTCCGGGCTGAACACCTTGTTGTGACGACGTGCGGGCCCACAGATCTCTTCAGTACTAACCGGAGTAAATTGTCGCAGATCACCGCACATAATGATGCCCAGACTATCGAACGGCTCGTCGTACATGTACGTGATCTACGCGTCTTTCTCCTATAGATTCATACCTTCTACAGGCTCATGCCACCTTAAGCAATGGCTCATACCCCCGTAAGCTCAACCCACAACATGATAGTTTTTGCACACGCACATCACAAGATGCTGGAAACTAGCTTAAGACAGCTCCGAATCACTAATTATTTAGGTAATTAATAAATGATTAGGCAAATAAAGGTGTTCTAAATAACAATTTTTGTTAAATCAAACACCTTTTGATCTTGCTACTTGTACACATGAAGCAAGCAGTCTCTACACAGTGTTCATGCTTATGTTCATTTATATATATTGAGTTACATCTGCATAGGTAAACGTATATTTTCCTTTGTTCGCTTCTTCCGTGTGTGGCAGGTAATTATGTGAATTGTGAGTACATTTGTACAGTTGATTTCCTTCAGGTTAACATTGTTTAATAAATATTTGACTTCAACCACTGACCATTTGATTCCATGCTGTTAAATTTTATGCAAGGAGTTGACTCCTGCTTCTTTTCAATATCGCTATCAATATTACCCCTCTGCATGCAGTATACCCCATGGGAGCTTGTGAGGACCTAGAATAAAAGAAACTGCCAATATTCACAAGCACAACAAGCGGTCTTTGCAAGTCGTGTCGGGGTAAACAAGCGGCTTGCATAGAACACATGCCGAAGCGGCGCCACCTGACAACATCCACAAAAGGATCGGTCGCCACAGACCGTCTCAGAACAAAATTGTTGCTCTTGTAAACTGTAATACAAGAGCAACAATATTGTTTTGCAGATCTTGGTTGAAATCATGCGTGACACACTGTTAAAATGGTGACACATCTGGAGCATTTCGATGGGCACAGCAGGCAATACGATGGCGAAAGATGATGACATACGCATACCAGATGCAACGTACTGACCATTTGGGGGCATCTGCCACAAATAAGACCAACTTTCACATGCCGATGGTGGTATTAGTTGCAACATCCTGCTGTTGTCACAGTAAAGAAGTGCAGATAGGGATGAATCAAAACGTACTGATCGTTAAAGTGCATATGTGCTAGGTATATCTTCCCTAACCACCAATATTTCTTTTTGCTAATTTATTGCTCATTGTAGGAAAAAATAACAAAGCGAGCAGAAGGACGAAACTTTAATATTGCAAGCTAGGCAAGCACTATATAATAATTATGTAACAACATGATAAAAAAATCCCCATCATCCCCGTGTGTTGCCGCCTGAGGGAAGTGCTACATGTCTTCACTTCTCAGAGCAGAAACCGCCACCACCTCGAAGGGGCGTCACGTGATATTCAGCGTCGTCTTCACCACACGGATACGCCAAAACGGGTCGGCCCTTGCCGGGTCGGTGTTGCCGCATTCGCTCGTGGAGTTGTAGTCGACGAGGTGAACATTCAGCAGCAGTATCGCCATGTTCGGACGCAGGTTGGTTGACGGTGTTGTCAGGTCCTTGCACTGCGCAGGCAGCAATAAAGGCACTTAAAAAAACAGTTTCAGGCGCCCTCTATGCCATTACGTCACGCATGCAATACGGGATACCATGATCGTGGTTATTGTTGTTTAAAAAAAGCGCATAGTTGCTGACGATATGAAGTGACTTATACCTGGCTAAAGAGTATAGAGACCGTTTTTTCCAACAATACTCCGTGTCTCACGTGTAGCAAGCAATGGTATCGAGGCTAGAAAGAATTATCTCGCTATCGGCATTCGAAACCAAAAAAGTCGTTTTCCTCATATGATAGCAAGATATATGCATGCACTCTCATAATATGCAACGTTTACCTCTCATAATTTGATGCTGCAATACATGGCGTAACTATTCAATGAAACGCCTCGCAGAGACACGAACTTATTTTATCGCACAACGAGTAGAGCGACACTATTTGTCAGCCAGCGGTCACAGCACACTGCTTGTCCTTGCGACCAAAATGCGGCACATGGTAATACAGAAGGACAAGGCTGCACTGCAGTTCTAATGAATAGATGAAGATGAGATGCGTATGTAGTTTTCGCAGCATTGCCTGCCAAGTGTCAGTGTGAAAGAGATTATGGTTATTTGTATGAATGGAACTGAAAACAACGCAGACGGTCCTCTGACACAAACACACCTATCAGGCTGTTTTCATTTTTATATATTTATTTAGACTGTAAACCCACAGCGTCTGTAGCGCATCATATAGGTGGTAATACTAAAAACAAAATTTAAGGAAAATGCCAAAGCACACGCACTAACAAATAAAGCACGCCTGGCCACGCTCAGCCGCGCCGTAAGCAACCACGGCAGCAGCAGAAGCCCTGCCTCTCTGCTGCCTTGCGCGTGATTGAAGACGGCGGGCTGCCTCCTCAGTTTCCTTCTTTGCGCGCGCCAGATTGAGAGTTGCCACCGTCGCCTCACCCTCTTATTAAGCGTTGACTCGCATATACTACCGCATACTACAACGCGGCGACGATGTTATCGCCCTTACACTTCATACCGAACATCACGGCGACGCCGACGGCATACATGCACCTGGAGTGTCCAAATAATTGCTATCGCAATAAAAAAAAACAGATTATTTAACGTGAAATTGGAACCCGAAGCGCTACGTACGAGTAAAAATAGGGTACGTGGCACAACAGGCTTACAAGATACTAAAGGGTAAGGTTAAACAGTTACGGGGTACTGGGTTCGCGACATGCCATCAATGTTTCTAAACCATTAGGCATGTATACTGCCTCATCAGGTAGGTGACTGTATTTCTGATTTGTGTTTGATAAAGGCAATAACTTACTTGATAAATATAATGTGACACTTATGGGTATTTGTCATGATTAGTATAACGAGATGCAATGCGGAGGGAGAAGAAACAAATTTATCGATCCCGGTGCAATCATTGTGTATATCGTAACAAAATATTGTTTACTGTTTACTTCTTCAGGACAACGTTTTCCAGCGAAGTCTTCCTTGGACCTAAGAACTTGTGACGAGAAAGTTCTAAATGAAACATGCAAAAAATTTTCGCGCGGTTCTGTAATGTTTTTCAATTGATACTTTATTGATGCTCTGACGCGATCCAAACAGGATTTTTTCATAATTCGTAAAATAAATAGGTTCTTTTAGCCGGAAGGGTGTCTGGATGGGTAGATGAATGGTAGGCGGCAGGAATATTTTGTGATATCATCCATGTGAGCAGTTTAATCGTGTTCAGGCGTAAAAAGTATTTTGTCGTATGCAATTTTGTTGCCAATTTGCTGTTTTTAAGATAGTATGATTCTTCAAGTATTCGCGTATTGTTTGTGAACTTAATGTGGTAACGTTTCCGAATGTTTAAATGAATTGCGTACGTGGGATGCCAGCTACAAATACCAATTATTCGAAATATAGACACGCAATGTATATACACGCAGCCACCAACGCGGTGTGCCGGAAAGGAGCAGCCACCGCAGCAGCAGCAATAGGAAAGTCAAAGAAGAAAGCTTTGCTTTAAAACAGCGATCACGACGACGCTCGGCCTCTGAGTTTCTGCGTATGCCTTTCGGGCTGAAGATTGCCATGCAGACAGTTCAGGGTTTCACTGGTGAGGTAGTTCAGAGACTTTGGCTCATTTTTCCCTACATCGGTGACATCCTCATGGCCAGTACCCCACTAAAACACATGTTGACGACCTACCACTTTTGATCCATTGCCTTCACTCTCACAGCCTTGCCATCAACGTCGCCAAGTGCGACCTTGGGGCTTTTTCTATCAAGTACTTGGCCATCTCATGAATGGCAGAGGCATTATAATACTTCAATGTAGAGTCGAGGCCATCACCAATTTTCCTCGTCCCATTTCGCTGCGGCAGTTACTAGATTTCCTCGGTTTGCTGAACTTTGACAGACGTTTATTTCCCTCTTGCGCTGATCCAATGGAGCCTTTAGAAGGTCTGCCCAATACCACCAAGCCCACATCACCTTTAATGTGGTCATAGCCGATAGACAAATCCTTGTCAGAGATTAAAACGTAACTGGCGAATGCGATTTTCCGTTTACGCCCAGCACCCGAGGACCCTAGTGCCCTCATGTGTTATGCGTCGGGCATTGCCGTCGGTGCTGAGCTTCAGCAATGCATGCCTGTCGTTTGGCACCCACCCCGGTACTTCTAAACATTATCAGAATCAGAGACAAGGTACAGCGCTTTCGGCCGCGAGCTTTTGGCAGCTTACTTATCCGCCAAGCAGTCCTGCTACTTCCTCGAAGGCCGCCGTTTCACCCTATATACGGATCACCATCCACCATCCACTCTTTCGGCTCTGCATGAAGACATACTCGGCTCGTGAAATAAGATAACTGGCTTACCTCGCCGAGTTCTCGGTGCATTCCAGTAGACGCGCTTAGCTGAGTCGAAGATCCATTGCAATGACGGGTCTTTCGCAAAAAGAAGAACGCTGCGTCTTTAAACATCTACATTCTCTAGCTCACCATATAATCAATGCTTCCCAAAGGCTCGTTGCTAAGCGCTACGTCTAGCCAAGCATGAACGGCGTGTAGGCATGGGCACGCTCTCGTCTCGCTCGCAAAGAGGTAGGATAAATGAGAACATGCGAAGTTGCCTACAGGCAGTTCTCCCACCAAATGAACTTTTCCAGAAGGTTCACATTGATATCGGACATCTTCCTTCATCAAAAGAAAATCGCTCCGCATTAACCATGGTCAACCTTTTCACTCGATGGCCTTTGTCACTCCACTTCCAGTCATCACAACAAAAACTATCGCAGATGCTCTTATAAGCACATGAATACCGCGATTCCGCGTCCCATCCGTGATTACAATAGAGAGAGACCGACAGTTCTAAAGTGCGCCCAAGGCTACAGCCTCGCCATACATCACGTAAACCCTGTCTGAGTATCACGCGCAAACCTACGGACATGTCCAGTGTCGGCACAGGCAACTTAAGGCAGCCCCGATGGCCCATGACGTCTCGAAAAACTGGGTTAATGTCCTTACAGTAGTACGTTTGGCTCTCCGTACTGCTCCTAAGAAATATTTGCAGAGTTCCCTAGCCTAGATCGTTTATGGTGCCACACTGCGTCTTCCGGCCGAATTCCTCCAGCCCTTCTCGCTGTCCACAACCTGGGATGCGCCCTTTTTCCTCCAACGACTGCCACACGTTCATCGCGCTTCGACACATCCTGCCTCGCCACAAGACCGCAGAAGCACCCTTCACCTCCAAGGACATGAATACGGCACCCTATGTTTTTCTAAGGACCAACGCCTCTAGACGGTCGCTGGAGCCTCTATGTACAGGACCACATCTTTTTTAGACCGCAAGCCGAAGCAGTTCACAGTGAGCGTCAAGGACAAGCCAGCAGTCATTTCCGTTGACAGGCTCAACCTCCTTTCATCGACGACACCGCAGTTGAGTTTTGTCATTGCCCCGTTTTCTCCTTTTTCTACTACTTCGACGTCAAAAGCGCGTTCACAGTCGAAGACAGTCCATCTCTCCAGGCACGGCACCTGTGGAGAAGTCTGGCCATGCAACGCGCCACGCGGGCAAAACAAGAAGCAGGAGAGGCACGATCTCGGTGTTCGAAAGTAAATAATCAGTCAGCAGGGTTAGTCTTGTAAGAAGGTTGTGTCTTCAGTCTTTCCTGTTCTCGCGACACAAGTAACTAAGTTATCCTGCGTTGATCTGCACTCGCCGAGCTCGCGGCGCGTCCAAACAATATTTTGGAGTAACACAGATGTTCACTCCGGTTGGCCGTGGGACATAAATCACTGCAGTCTGGGATGAGCCAAGCACTGGAATCTTCTGCCTTGAAATTTGAAGTAGCGTGACACAGGCACTCCTGAGCTGCGCTCGGGCAAGAAAAACGTTTCTGGGGTGCATTTTTAGTCCGAAGTCTGCCAGTTGCTTCATGCCGCGTTCAGCTTCACACATCTTACGTTTTCTGGGCTGGTTTCAAATGTGCAAGAACGACGCTGCAGTATCGTTTCTCAGCATGCTTTGGCACCGAAATGTACAGCAAACACGTCACTGATGCATTGTTACCGTAAGTTTTTCTCGCCTCACAGCAGCAGCGGAAACCGGAGAATGTCTGCGTTCTCTAGATCTCGGTTTGCATATCAGGCTGGCCACCAAGGCGCTCTTACAAAAAATAAAAACAAGAAAACAAAAACGCCCACAGCGACCACTTTGGCCAGGAGGAACGCAGTCCATTTGTTCAACTGTTACTGTTGACAGACTGATCTACCATTAACTGCTAGCAAAATGGAAATGCAAACTTTATACCGCACCGAATGCCCCTATGTTGAGCGAGCTTGGCATGAGACGCGCATGGTTTAACAAGCACAGAATGACTTCAGCTCGAAATTTAGGGTGCCATGGTCTCCTCAAGCAAATGAACTGTAAACTGTTTATGACTCTTCCATAGTTGTTTACTGCAATGAACTAAGAGTCGGTGACACTGAGACATAAACATCGGCTTAAGCCGTCGGCGGTCCTTAACACTGTAACGGCCTCTAATGTACCGAGCCATGAGGAAATAAACTAGGAGAGAGGATTGCGTCATCCAGCATGTACGGAACTCTCCATGAAGCCAAATTCTTTGATGTTCAAAATTGCGCCGTATGATGTATTGAAACCAAAATTTGATAAGGCGTTATTATTAGTGTCGCATTATTTTCACCACATGGAAATTTCCAAAATTAATCCGGAGCTTTCCTTATGGGGCGTAGGCCCAATGCGTGAGATCTGATTCTCGGCATATTGGCCGAGGATGCCATTTTATCCGAAGTTTTCAGTGCGGAGCCCTTTAGGGGCCTGGGATGTTGTCCGTCCAATGTCGCACCCAGGTTGATATCAAAACTAGTTGAGAGAGGGATCTACAGCCTGTTGGACGTCACGGACCCAAGTTGGCAAGTAAGCAAGTAAGCAAGTAAGTGGTCCTGAACCCTTTTGACTCAGGGCAGGCGTTTGTCAACGCCACAGGAGATGTTGAAAGTACGAAAAGGAAAGAAAGTAAGGCGTAAAACGTAAGGAGAGAAAGAACATAAAACACAGTTTTGTCACAGTCGCAGTGCGAGTTCATCTGGTTGGTCCGGTTCGTTGTATTCTAGGCTCCAGTTGCCTCGGTTTTCACCAATTAAAACTAGTTACGAGAGGGCGCCACGGCCTCTTGGACGTCACGCACCCAGGTTTATACCAAAACTAGTCAAGAGAGGGCGCCACCGCCTCTTGGACGTCACGAACCTAGGTTTATACCAAATCTAGTTAAGAGAGGGTGCCACAGCTTCTCTGAATAGACCCGACTCATTTAGTTGCGGGAGTGCATAGTGTTTCTTGTTTTCTCGTTTAAACTAGGTACGACATTAGGCAGTATAACAGCAAGAGCTTGGTGGCGCAACCGACCGCCCCGTACCAAAGGGGATGCGCGCAACATCTATCCATCCATAGTCCCTGCGAAAAAAGAGCCGGTCTTTCTCGCCATGGACGCCTAACAATTGGCACGAATCGAGCGACAGCGGGCACTTGCTCGCGTGAACCAGCGACGACGAAGGGCCGATTCGTCTGTGCGACAACGTGAAGCAGAAGCCAAGCGCCAACGAAGAGTGGAGCATACTCAGCTTCGCCAGGCAGCAGTCAAGGTTCAGCAACATCGAAGGAAAGCGAATCCTACCGTTAAAGCACAGGAAGGTCAAGCGAAGCGGCAGAAAAAGCAAGCTAACCTTAATTTGGTTAAAGGTCAAATGCAAGCTGCACGCAAACATAGACAAGTTAATCCCGAACTTCAAGTTCAGCAAGCTCAAAGCAAACGGCGGAAAAGGCAAGCGAATCCCCAACGTCAAGTTCGAGACACACAGGCGAAACTTCAGGGGAGAGCAGCTAACCCCCTCGTCCAGCAACACGAAGTCGAGATGAGACGGCAGCAACGGCAGCTACTGGAGATTGGCGGAGGGGACGCCCGATTCAAGTGGGACAACTTAGATCGATCCTTTGGCCATAGTAGTAAGGTGTGTGATAGGCTGTGCTTCAATAAAGTGTTGATGAACATCGGCAACATCCGCAACCTTGAATCAAGAGCCGGTGGTCTCGGAATTCTCGGGCGAGAATTCCCCGCAACATTGACCACGAATTTCAGTGAGTATCACGTTAGCTCAACTTGTAAAGATTCAGTAATAGCCGGAAGAGTGCCAGCGAAGAGTGTGACATATAGCTACACATACGTAATCCATCCGCGCGGCATGCCTCGGCTAACCCAGTGGCGGAAAGATTGATTGCACCTCGCTTAACCTTCATGAGGATTCGCCGACTAACCCATGGCAGTAGCCAATATAGAATCAAAGGTCAAGTGGGTAATGTCCTGATCGATGTGCAAAAGACGGTCCAGTGCCTACCGCGCAACATTGCCGACGATGTAGCGATAAACGTGCAAATTAAACGTAAACTCCTTAGCGAACGGTTCCGCTCGTGAGGAAATATAACTTCCATGCACGGTTGAAACATTTGGAAATGTCTACCCTATATCGGTACTTAAATATCAAGATTGGTTGGACCAGCTTAACCCAACTGGACCACAACGAAAGCTGTAACAGTGGTGAATCACTGCTCCGCACTTCTGACAGCTTTCACGTTGACTTGAACTGCATCAATTTTTTTTAGTGAATGCGGCACTTCTTCGACTGCCATGCCATAGTTCTGACTGCAGAGGTGGATTGCTAAAACCTACCGTGTGTTTAGACGCGGCCATCACGTGTTGCGCTGACTCATGCCCTTTCAGTCGATTTGCACAATGTTCTCTCCTACCTCTGTACTTCCCTAATGGCCCTAGTAATGCGAGGCGTGTTGGTAAGTATGCCATGCTAAACTATGCTATGCAGAAACATTGATTTTAGCACGGATACAATGCAAATGTCGAAAGGCTCACCTTTTTCTCTAAAGTATCCTCGTCCTCAAAGAGGATAACTAGAGATGGCACATATCTCCTAAATGCCATACTGATGTCGGGGTGTACTCGGATACGAGATGAGGTTGAATTCATTTTACATGGCTGCGAAAAAAATAAAAGCAAGAAAAGGTGTAAATCTACTCGTACATGTCCCTTCCATTGTATCTGCGATCTAAACGGTACTCTAAATACTGCTGGCCTGTGAGTGGCACCTGAGTTCTCTGCGCGAAGTTGTCATTCAGTGGCCGTGCGCACTGCCACGGTTTGGATCTCGATTGGAGCAGTCGTCTCTTATGAGGCACCAAAATCAAGTGAGGGAAAAGAGCAAAGCACTTCCACAAAACGCAAAATGTTTTTACGTCATCCTAAAAGTGCTAATTTGAATGAAATCCGGCAATGAGCTGTGGACTAGCGATTCCAGATATTTAAAAACCACGCTTAGACCCATTAAGGGAAGAGCCACTGAGTCTGCCCGTCAACCTTAAAGTATATTGAAAGTAAGCATAAGCATTGTGAATGGTAATCTAATATGGCGAGTATCAGCATTCAATGAGCCATGGTCGAGCGAAACTTAATAACTCATTGTAAGTATGACCGAGCCAAATAGGAAGGTTTAGGCATCTGCTCTATGACGAACTAATGAAGTGAAGAGTCGAAATCACTGAACTACCCGTTAACCTTAAAGTATATTTAAAGCAAACGTACGAAGTGTGAACACAATGATATGATAATCTAATCTGGCGAGTATCAGCATTCAGTGAACCATGGCCGACCTGACCTTAATAATTCAATGCAAGTATGACCGAGCCAAATAGTACGATTGAGGCGTCTGCTCCATGAAGAACTTGGGAAGTGAAGAGTTGAAATCACGTCTAGAAATATAGATAGTGCAATAGGTTCACAGGCAGATAATGAATTTGAATGGATTAGCAGTACGCGAAGGAAAGCATCAGCGTTGAGACGATGTTTCGACAAGGGCACTTGGGCTTAGTAAGGAAAACTGCTTTTCCTGGCTGCGTTTGCAGGTACAGATAATTTTTCTTCGAAAAGCGAGCGAAGACCACCAAGGAGAAAAGTAGAGCTGACGAAACTGCAAATATTTTAAGCGGGCTAAAGCAGATTTCGAAGTATTCCCAAGAAGGCCGTTTTTATTGTGCCAGGGCGGGTGGCGGGGAGGTGGTGGGTTTCACATTCGCTCTCATAACAAACCGATAATTTGCATGTCCCGTCCTTTACATTCAGCTCTTTCTTTCCTACATTTAGGACCACGACCAAGACTTTTGGATGATGCTTCAAAACTGCCTACGAAAAAGTGAGTTTCACGTAGTTCGTATATCTATTTCCTAAGAGGATGAATCAAAGGTAATGCTAGTTGCAGGAACAGATAAACTTACCACGACGTCAAAGTTCGTCGTAAAGAACTGGTTGCACGGGCTGTGGACCAATGCAATATTCACAGCCTTTCGATATATATAGGCTGATGACCTATTGTACACAAGTGTGGCCAACTCGAAAGAGAGGCCCACCTGGACCCTCGAGTTGTTGTAGCGGTGGCCGTTCGACATCAGCGCTGCATGCCTCTTCTGTGGACAAAACAGAAACAACAATATAAGCTATGTTTTCAAAGAAGCAAGTTCAATGCTAAAATTACGTATCCCGAAAGCATGCTGTAATTGAGGAGTCAGGATTCACTTTGACTCTCTCAGATATTGTACCACCCACCTGAATCTAAGTGAACAAGCGTTTTTGCACTTTGCCCCATCGAAAAGCACCTACCCTGGCATGGTTCCGACCTTCGACCTTAAGCTCAGTAGCGCAATACCGAAGCCACTAAGCCAGAATGGTCTGTTAAACATGTTTTCAGGAGTGTCGTCGGCTGGCTAAGACCCAAACTGATTCTGCAATTATTGCTTTCGTTAACCTGTCTTTTCAAAGAAGTGGAGAGCTCAGTCTGTATTTAAAATATACTTCCCATGGCGGCTGCTTTGCGTATGCAACCAAATCTCTGTCTTCGCCCTAAATGGTTAAGCATTTTGCAGACGCAGAAGCGTTCACGTCATTACCTGAAATTAATCATTAACGTTTCATCATGCTCGTGAATTGGGTTACCATAAACATATTGGCTTATGTCTCAACACCCAACACAGTGTGCCACTGAGAACACTGCTAGACATTACAAGTATCAGTGACGTTTTAACACGCCCAAGCACAGGGCGAATTTGCACGAAATAAGCGATTAGTAGTCAAGAGGTTGGGAAAATTTACCAGAATGCACACAGAAGAAAATTCAAATGACGTCGCACCCGTACCGCGCCACAAACTTTGTTTTCAAAAGGGATATAAAACGTCATGAGGAGATGAGGGCGTCTTCTCACCTGGCACATCATTAAAGCGTCAGATATACGGCCCACATTTCGCATTTATGCACTCTAAATTTGAGTGCCTTTAGAAGGGAGTAGACGCGCCATTGTAATGTATACTTTGTCAGTGTCTTGCTTCGGTGCCGTTTGCGGTGTTTAGTATAGCGGGCTCGTAACGACTGTAGCGCGTAGCCCACAAGGTGCCGTATAATGTAGAGCTATTCCATCCTCATTTTGTTCCAATCTCCAGACGTCAAGTTTACCTAAGCACTGATGAATGCATCGGGCGGTGACTCACAGTATTGTTTGAACAGTCCAATCGAACGCTCTCCTAGGTATTAGAAGGTTGCATTAATTTGTTTTAAAAGCCGAAAGCATTGCTTTCTTGATTGGGTTTTTCGGGCCTGATTGGCTGACAAGAGTTGAAGACAGCACAGGCATGGTCAGGATCTAGGTGAAGCCGAGCGCAGTGAAAGTAGATAACCGGATGGAGAGGGTGGTGGCCACGTCAGCGATTGGCCCGCTTCGCTTTCATTAGTTTAAGTTAGCTTGTTAGAAATTACAGTGGCGTGCAATGGAAGGTGAAAAATGCCGCTAAACTTGGCCCTCAGTGAAGAATAGTTGGCAGAGCTATGTCGTAGGCGTGCCGAATGTGCTCGAGAACGTTATACCTTCCCGCAAAAATTGTTAGTATGCGCAGAGAAACCCATTCTTCCCGGCAGCTCCGAGTAGCCAGTGACGATGTTCTTGGGGCACATCGAACTTTTCTTCCTTTCGGAAAGGGGTAGCTTTCGTTATCGTAAACAAAAATCAGCCTTATTTTGCATATTATTGCATGTTTGGTGCGCGCATGCACTGTATCCGGGCGCGTGCTCTGGGGTTGAAGACATGGCTTGACAGACAGGCGAAATGGGCGCGGATATAAAAATATTGAGGAAAACTGGGATGGGTTATGGCGAAAAAAAATGAAAACAAGGAAATTATTCTTTTATTTCTTTCATCGTAATAATACATAATCTGTGCGGACATGTCCTATCAGATGGAGAGTTCTCACAATTTTCCAGAGGTCGCGTGAGAAACAGGCGTAATGGGGGGTCGTCGCAATTCTTTTTTTACTGATCGCTCGTGAGTAGTGGCGGATATGTAATAGGAAGAGAATTAAAAAAAAGATTTGGGTTGTACTGATCAATGTTTCAGAGAAAAATACGGATTACTGCACTGCTACGGAAGTTTTGCAATACTCATATTAAGGTTGTACGGGCAGCGTTGCGGTATTTCACACTTGTTATTGCGGGTATATGTTGTAGGCCTCGCGCGTTTCCTAAGAGACGCGTGTAGCATGAGACCCTTCTCTTAAAAACCGGCACTTAACAATTAAACTAAGCTGAATTGGTGCCCCAGCTTGCGCTGTGAACTGTACATCCCACGACCGTACGCTTGTATTCGTGTTAAAGGTTCATATTAAAGAACACTGGTGCACAAATGTTGATATTACACCATATGTGCGCACCCAGCGTAAACCGACATGCGTGTTCCATTTTGCGGAATGGCGATTTTTTTTTTGCCCGATGCGTGCTGCGGGCGGGCGGCGTGGCGTGCGGCTCGAGCGTAAGTCGGCCCTTAACACGCACTGCTATTGCAAGGCCACCGAGTAGCTTTGTAACGAGATAATCAAGTCCGTGCACTCCGCAATAGAGTACGCCCTAAGGTGGAACATGTCGGCACAGCAGCGTCACAGTACCTGTTAAAAAGAAGCGAAACAGCCAAAACACAAAGGAACACGGCGCTGGCACGCTGGCCCTCAAACATCCACAAAAGGCTGCAAAATACAGCTGCTGCTTTTAGAGAGACATTGTTGACTTGATAAAGCGCACAGGTCGGGGACCAAAAAATCTGATCTCGTTGCAAGGGTCAAATTTCTGAGAAATTATTTTCTGAAAGATAATAAGATTATCCACACCGTACAAAAAAAAATTTCTGTGTTCGCTTTCCCATGAGAACGCTTTGGCCACTTCCTAGCCATGGCTCGCCCATATTAAATGAAACTAATAATAGGACGTGTGCATGAAAGCCGAGGCAAAGGAACTGAATGAAGTAACTGGAGTAAATGAATGTCCCCTGATCTGCTTTGCGGCGATTTTTCCTGTGAGAGAGCAAGTAGAAAAGTTATAATTGTGCTCTCATAACATTCAGTGCTTTCGCTTAATAACAGGGCGACAAAGTTCTGATCTCCGATAAAGTTTTGCGGTGGCCTTACGGCACTCGTAGTTGCGGCATTCCGCGGTACCAAGAGCCAGGATTTCAGAGGCGGTTGCTTTTGCGGTGCTTCGGGCACAAGAGTATACCGGTTAACGTCTTAGCCGCCACGCTTTGAACATCGATTTAACTAATAATGTAATACTACTTGGCGAGAATAGCTTTCACCATTGTCTTGCGCTGGGCACCACCAAGCATATTTTTTGTCGTTGAAAGCGGCAACTGCTAAAAGGTAAAAGTGGTCTTGTGCAATAAACTTGGAGAAGTCTTCAAAATAATAACTGTCTTATAAATAATATTATACAGCCCCCAAAACCATAATAAATTTAGGCCGGCTGTCTTGTAAGGTTCTTCTTCAACCTCTGTTGCAGGGTACCGTCCTCCCTCTAAGTGCACTATCCCAAGAAGGGTATACGCGCGCAAAGGACCGCCACACCTAGTTACTGAGAGGGAATGTCGTCGTGTCATTCAAACTTCGTAAAGTAGAGGGGTGTGCATGATTCGGCGGTGGTCAAGGTGAAGCTGGTCAGCGGAAAGAATGTCGCGTGCCTCTCTCGCGCATGCGCACAAATTTTCAAGCGGTTCGATTCCAGCCATAGAAGGACACCGTCGTCATCGACATCACTTCCTTTGCCCCGCCGACGTGGTATGGTCGCTGCGATGTAGGGGTGTTTCGTGTTTTGTAGCAAAAATGTAGCTACCTTTGCTGCTGTTGTGCTGTGTTGTGGCTGATTCATCGGTACAAGCAGACTTTTTAGGCACACGTCGAAGCTTAATCTTCAACTGAAATAGCCAACCGCCACCGTGCTTGCGGAGGCAACGGCGATTTCTTCGTTCCGTGATATGACCGGTTCTGCAACTACGCTGCCAGCTGTGATGTAGTATCGCGTGAAATGATATTGATTTAATATTGGCACTGTCCCTGCATTAGACTGCCCACTGCACCAGTCGCGAACAGTTGTTCCTCAACACAGCACTGCGCAGGAGTCCTGGCTGTCTCCAAATTTTAACAAAAGGCATGTGCTTTTCCATATTTTCTTCACAAAGAAATTGTTTGATGGCAGGTTACTATACCGCATTTCGGTAGGTTGGCACAAGCGCCAACTGTAATGGGGTGAAATGTTTTAAAAATGACTTTCACACACAGTTGAGCTACGCCGCGTCATGCAGTTCGCTTGAAGTGGCTATAAACACGAAGCGTGCAAACATTAGGTTTTGGCAGTGGTCAGGATGACTTAATTTGCGGTAAATAATAAATGACCACAAAGTCATTATTTGCTTTCTTGCTCACACTGTACAGGATGCGAGGTCATGAATATTTAACTTATACTTTCACCGCTGCGAGCCTAATCATTATGACTTTTTTTTTTCTTTTACTTGTTTAAAGCACACATCCGAGTAACGGACTGTAATGCACAGCTGACTGCTACTCATTTTCTTGCTATTTCACGATACAACGCCCAGAATCGCCCGCCAACAAAAAAAGAAACAAAAAAATCATGTCCAGTATACAAAAAGAAACATGTCCAGTATAGCTAAGGTGCAAATGAATCTAACGCCTGGAATGCTGAAGCAGCTTCGCATGACTACAGCCACGTTTCCGTTCTTCCGAAGCTCTACTGATTGAATAATATAATAAATGTCTGATGGAATTTTCACAACGTTTTCAATTTGTCACACCTTTATCAACAGTAGCTCCTTTAGCACCGTGTGGCATCAGCTGCAGAACGCGTGAATAGCTTTGATAATTTATCAACGCTCCAGTAAGATCGCTTAAACATATACATAAACCGACCCGACATTAATGGCGCCCAAAAAATGAACTGATTAGTTGCGGCTCATAGCATTACAGGGTGGTGCGCGCACATACTGGGCGATTTAAAGCTAAAACTTTCTAGGACCGTATAAATTTCAAAGCAGCGTTGAACTTGCGTGTTTTCATTGAAATATTGTGAATGATTGTGGACAATGTTTCTAGAATGACTAAAGTGAAAATGTCGGTAGGAGGTATGAAATTATTGACAAAGTGTTGATGAGGCGTAAAATGTTGTAATAAGTTTTATAGAATGTTGACAAAGTCTAAAATCATGCTTCTATTCAATGTAGGTGGCCACTTATTGGCACGATGTTACTAGGTCGTCAAAAGAAAGCGCTAGTAAATTCTTAATACGACACTTACAGATAATATGTTAACATGCTTCAATTTAATGAACGTTGAGAGAAGGTCTAATCAAAAGTGTTTCTAGACGGTTAGTAGGAAGTTTGCAGACAGCATATGTAGATGTTTCAAATTAGGGTGCTACTAGGAAGTTGTTAGGAAGTCTAGAGCCCATTGGATGGATTTCATTTATCAGCTAGTAGGTTCTAGTAAGAATAGTATAAATACGGTCTACAAAATGTTGCTAGAAATGTTTATAACGATTAGCACACGCTCTGTATAGGAACCACACGATGGAAACGGCGCGGTTGTCACGACAGCGAATAGCCTTGTTTGGCAATTGCCCCGCTTTTCCTGCTGGTCGGCGGTCAGACTTCTCCACCGGTGCAACAGCCAGCGATGCCGCACAATCCAATTTCGGGGGGGGGGGGGGGGGGAGGGCGTTGAAGGCTTGGATGTTTGTCCGTAGTGGCTCTGTGGAGCGTTTGCCCTCCGCTTGGGCTGACGGTTGCCGAGCGCGTCCGTCATCGAAGGATGTTGCGCTTTTCACACCAAGAGGCGACGTTTCGTGAGTGCCTGCTCGCTGCAGCTTTGCTTAGACCGACTACGACAGTGTGTGGCAGCTGTCCCATGGCAAATGGTCGGATTAGTAATATGGGGTCCCCGTGAAGCAAGCCAGCAAAAAAAATGCGCAGGCGTGCGGCCGTTGTCATGACAACGTTTTCACGCTGTCATCAGTCCGTTATCGTAACGCTGCCGACATCGTCCCACGCTGTCGTGATCCTGATTTAATGTTGTCATGGCATGCTACGGTCACAGGAGCGCTGTCACGAGCTCAATCGTAACGACACCATCACTGTTCTAACGCTACTGTGTCACCTACCAAGGCATGTGGACAATAATTTGTGCAATTTTCATCAAACACCGTGATCGACGTCAGCAGTACACTTAGGAAGTCTCGATCCATTTGTTTTCTGAGGTTCCCGAAAGCTATTCTCATACTTTTACAAAAGCTTGCGCTGGTTGGGCAACAATTTTTCAGCAGTGATAACAAGTACGCCGATCTCTTGCCGCTGTTCCCCTGAATTTGTCCACATTCTAAATCACAAATCTGTAAAATGTCCTACGAATGAAGAATAATGTTTTCGAAGTCATGAGTATCAGTAGCGAAGGAGGTGTTCCATGAGGCCAGAGCAGTTTTGTGGGAGAAGTGAATAGGATATCATAGGTATCGGGGCCCACTAGTGTTGAGGGAATCAAACGCACGTTCATGCCGCTGCATCAAAAAACAAAACGAATAAAGTCATGCCGGAGAGTGTATGAACCAATATTCATAGGATAGGCAATAAATCTAAACTCCTGCTGCGTCACAGAATTAATACTCTCTGGACATCGTAATAGAGTGTCAACACATAGTAGACAACGCGCAGGCCGTATTAAGTAGTTGTGTAGAGGTACTGATCGGAGGACTTGGAGACACTCGTTCTATGTCGCAAGTATTCCTCGTTCGCTCTCATAGACTAAGGCAAATGTTTATTCCCTGAAAACATTATCCATATTGAGTCTCCGCAATTAGAGATCGGATCAATACAAGAAGGGACGCGCTTAGCAGTAGTGGCGATCATTTAATCCAAGCACTCAGTTTCAACTGGCATATAATCGCACGTATGGGAATACTTGTCAAAAGGATTGTCCAGTGAAAGATGACATGGTTTACGTTGTAGTTGATGCCGGAGAACGTGTTCTGGATGCTGGCTCTGGATGTCCGAAGTATAGAACTACTCACCAAATCAGGATACTTCTTTCCGAACCTGGCGCTACCGCCAGGTAATGTCGCCGTGTCCCAGACGGATGGTGGCGTACATTCACATAGCCTCGTGTTGTACACCCAACCGACAGAGCTGATCGCGATGACGATGTCTGCGTTCGACGACCTGCAGTGAGTGGTGTATATACGCGCAATGAATTTTCTTTTTCAGAGACAGACTAAAAGAAGATCAGACCGTTTTGCAGGTGCTTTAATGGTTAGCAAAATTTGTTGCATAGCTGGTTGGTTCACGACTGGTGAACAAATGTTACGCCGCTAAGCGCACGAGGACGAAGTGAGACACAAACTACATTTGCGGTCGTCGACTTCCAATAGCTTATTCGGAAGAAATCGAGCAATTTTATACATGACACCTAAGTGCGATTGGTCATAGGGAAGATAAACTAACAAGTGCACTAGTAGCTAAGAACCGCTCGTAATCTACTGATCATTAGAGGGGATGCCAAAGTATCTGCAGTGACCTGAACTGAACTGTCAAGGCAGGCACATTGGAACACACATGAATATAGGGCGCGAAACCGAGCAGCGAACGAAGTGGGGCAGCTGCACGTCCCAATTTCGGCGGCGATTACGGGCTATCCATTATCAATCTCATTTCCTTTACACTTAGTGGTAGTAATGGCGTGCTAATGCGCATTGCCTTTTCTTATTAGGAACATCTCGATTACTTCTCTTTCAACGTGCTTTCTTGCTTTACTTAGGAAGGTGGTTTGGTCCAGGAGCGGTGCCCAACCAACGCACTTTGAGCGTTTTTCCCGCCAATTTAGCGATTCCCGCCAATTTTACCAATTGACCGCCAAGAAGTGGTGTTCCGCGCGACATATGAAAAATCGTCTAGCTTGTCGGACATAAACCCTGCCACAGCTTAGAGAAATATAGTGAAGCACATCCTTAACGCATTCGCTGTAGCCTGGGCATGCTTCCCGGAAAACGTAGCCGGCAGTTTATTTGCCATCAAAGGGCAAATCTTGGCCAGATTGCGTGGAGCGAAAACACAATGGGTGCGCTGTATCTGGCTACGACCTTCATTGTGTTGAGTGACAGCTTACCTATACGTACACCATTACGCGCGCAATCATTTTTTTTTCCTTTGGATTGTGCAGTTTTTCTTCCCGTGATTTATTTTTTTAGTGAGGCTTTGGCACACCCGTAATAAAGATGGGAGGAACGCAAGCGTCTTTCAAGCAGCTAATCTGATTGTGAACACGTGTAACAAGATAGCGCTCGTGTGATTTCATTATTGCCAAATTGAGTCATGTCTTTGCTATTCCCCTCTTGATAAGTTTACAATGTGCGCCCTTAAATGGTAGAACGCTATTCCTTGCCCTGTGGTTATACATCCGGCACCCATGGACCTTCATGAAGCTAAGTTTAAAGTCCAGAAATGGAATTGAGGTATCGTGTGGGCAATTCGCAAGTGAAATCTAGTCCGCCAGATTCTGTCAAGAAGGTGTAGGTTAATTCTACCACAGCAACGTCAAGGCAAGTCTCAGTTGGATGTAAGAGCGCAAATAAGTCATCCACCATCATTATCATCAGCCTGGCTACGCCCACTACAGGGCAAAGGCGTTTCCCATACTTCTCCAACTACCCCAGTCTCCAACTACCCCGGTCAATCCACATATCAGTAAATCCTAACTAAGTTACGCTTGCTGATTTTGACAGTTGCTGCGCTTGTCAGTGGATAAAAGTGAACAATACGTCTGCCAGCATGGAGACATGTCTCACGCAGGCGTCTCGCCGGCTTCGCAATCATACGAGTTTTAAGTCGTATATCAGGTAACCTTTTGGGTTACAATTCATCGTCGGTGCATCGTACTACTCTAATTTGGAATGGACATCTGGGCTATGTTACTGCAGTGCCCAATTGGAGAGGCGTTTTGCATTTAAATTACCCAGGTATATATGTCCTAAATCTATTTAAATCCTAAAGGTGTATACGGCTTTTTTTTCTCTTATTTTTAAGATTTGTTTTTATTCACTCACGACTTCTAGTATAATCGTAGTTCTTGAGCTCGATTACTTACAGAAGTGGACATTATTTGGACTATAAACCAAATGTATACTTGACTAATTAAAAACGTTTGCTAATTACATCTCAAGCTTTTGAGATGTAATTACGTTACGTTGAGATGTACGTTATGGAATATGTTGCATTTGGCCAAATCTAACCATTCACTTCAAAGTTAATGTCCACCTGAAGATAAGTGTAACGATGAAATATGTTTTAAGGTATGCCTCCACAAATATGGGGAAAGATGCATTGGTGGTCAGTAACTTTTGAGCTTCCATGTATAAAAAGGCGTTTTTGGTAAAGAAAGTAGGTACCAGAAAAGTGCAATTTTACCGTAAGTTTGACAGTGCTTGTGTCAAAACCTGTTCTCGTTCCACATTTCCAAACGCGTGTGCCTCGGGAAATCCCTGGCTTCTCGCCGACTGAATTGAAATTGTTACGACTGAATAAATCCCAAAGACTGAATAAACAATTTCGGAAACTGATCACCCAATGCCTTTCCACAACGTCAAAAGAAAAACACCCTATGTTGTGACCTTTAACCATCGTTTTCACAAACTGGCCAGTCGCTTAGGCACTTTGTAGCGCATGGCGCAATACGGATTATAATTTTTTCAGAAGTCTCTGTATATAGTACTGATGTTGTGCGATTCTTACCCGTACCACTTTGTGCTTATTCACCTGTGTTTAGAAGCTACACGAGTTAGTGTGTTGTGTTCTCGCTGTAGTATCGGTTTGTGTTGCAAACAACCCTTCAGTGGGTGCAACAAAATGAACCAGAATAACGCCGACAAAAATTGAACGAGTCCCCTTACTCTCCATCATGCCTGAACAGCTTGACGTTACAAAGGTATAAGACAGAGTCAGATGCTTTATACGTGGAAGTGAAAAATGTACAGGCCATACACTCACATGCACAGGCATTTAATATACAGAATACTCTGTAATATTTATTAAACAGCAACTTGAATCCTGTCAGTGGTTAATGTTTGTTTTTAACAGCAACTGTGGAGTCTGTATTGTGTGTACATCAGCAAGCTCCATCGTCGCCTTCATTAACGGCATTGCTACAGACAAAAACCAAGAGACGAAGTTGAAATCTTGCGCAACCGCTCAATAGTGTGTGAACACAGTGAATATATCTCCATGCAGTAAGACAAACTTCCACTCGAAATCGCTGGAGTAATTAAAACTAGAGCACAATGTACGCACGTTTAGGGTAAAGTATGTTGGACATGCGTAAGCCATCGTCACTGGGGCGAAAATGACCGCACAGGGCAGCAAACTGCACACCAGCAAGTAAGTGGCCGTTGTTTCCGATGCGTGTTTATATGTGTTTGAATTAGGAGCATAAATGATACAGCCGTGCAGATCGATTGACGTTAAAGTAGTAGCAGTTCTGGGGAGGACGTGACTTGACCCACAATAGAAAAAATAATGGCACATGCTTGGCACGTTAAGCTTTATGCAACGAAGCGAATGGTCACAGTGGCAAAGCAACGGAACCTGCTTAACCCTTTATTCATTCGTGAAGAAACTTCTTTTTTGAGAAGTACAAGGTTTCTAGGTAGAACATTGGGCCAACACTGAACGGCAGGCAGCAAGCGCCGTTTGTTCGCTTAGAGCAGGAACGCAGGATGAGGAAAAAGATGTCTGGTGGCCCGCAACTGGCTTTCTATTGAAAGCGGGGTCAGAGGGGACAGACCGATGCGAGATCTGTGGCTGTAGTCTTATCACACACGTGATTTAGAGAAAATGAAATGTACACGTGTCCTTAACATGTGATAAAGAGCGGTCGCGACGAATTTCAAACGAATCCATAACTGGCCTGGGGTGAAGCCCACTTCCTCGTTTTCCGCCTGGCGTTTCCGCCCCCTACCGCAGAAAAAGTTTTGGCAAAATATTTTTTCCCTTTCGTTAATAATGCTTATTCTCGAGGTGTTTCGTACCTTTATATACAAAATAAACACCTTTTTTTCTCGTTTCGATGCGTCTCCTCATTATAGGATGAGCTATAAAACTAAAACAAACATGCGGAATATTTATCGGCCGTAGCAAGTGGTTAAACGCAAATCGTTGACGCTGTAATCATTAATGCGTCAGCGATAATTGTTTTCAGGTTTAATGTGGGATATACCACAGCATTCGATTTATTAGTTGTAACTACATCCTTACGGGCGTCCATGTGCCAATGCAGACATGCGCAGCGTCATTCTGTAAACTATAGAAAACCGTACATGAACGCGTGCCATGAAGTGATGTCAGTGTTCAGAGTAGGCAGCGCTATACAAATACCGAGAGCACTGTGAATATTGTTCTTGTTCTCATGAAAAAGCTTAACGCAGGATCAGTTATACTTGTCACTTATCGTTTAACTAGACTGCAGCCACTATTGAACAGTCAGTAACGAAGCATACTGAAAACAGTACTCAATAGGCAATGGGGCATCAATTTAGAAAATTATCGACAGTATATGTTTTATATAGCCTTTATATGGTATATAGTGGGGAGATCATTTATTATTTAGTTTATAGATCTTCGCCAGTTCCTAACATAGCTTGATAGGAGAGACCAATACTATAAGATGAGTATTTTCCTCAAATGGTATGCTGAAATACGTAAAGATTAGCGAACTTGGAGCATTGTTCATGGTCGTTCTGGTCAACATCGGTAGCGAATATTCTGGTGCTGGATGCAATTTCTCCTGTCCACCAATTCGCTTGCCAAAACTGTCTAGGTAGCTTTGTGAAAACGAAAAGCTGCAGCACGTTCGTAGGCAGCACTGCTTTGTGTTGTTTACTCACTCGACGGCTTCTTTGAACAGATTGGCGAAGTTGGTATAGTATTCTCCTTGCCTGCCGTAATCGTACAGGCCCATCGCCAGTATCGTTCTTTTGGTAGTGTCGTTACCTTGCATATTCTTGAGTTCCTGCGATGGCGCATATGAGGAGCGAAAAATCACAGATTTAGTTCTTTGTGCCAGAGAAAGTGCGAAAAAAAAAAAGAAATTGGCGAAAATTCCTGCTTTTGTATTTGGTACGTGTTTAATGGTCAGTATGAAACCACTATCGACATATATTTTTGTTGGGTATCTGTATTTAGTGTGAACAACAGCGACAAAAAAATTACTCGCCATTCCGACCCTGCGAAAATAAATGTGCAGCGAAACTGTTGAAAACCACCACTACAGCTGCTGAGGGCCCTATGCAATGCTTTATTGCTTTAGAGTAATCATAGCAGTGTTAATTTTGACAGCACGCCACCGCCCTTAGCGGTGCTGCAAGAACATTGAAATAAGTTGCTGTATACGCTCATTCTTTAGTATATGAAAGGCTAATGACGTCACTGCCCACATAGCAAGCTGTCGCTGCCGCGGCAGCTTGTGGAAAAGTAATCTTTACCGGGAAACGTAATGCTTGATTATCAGGGGAGCCTTAGTAACAATTATGTGCTTCGGATGCTTGTTTTGTGTTTGTTCTTTAGTTAAACGCATGCTGTTCAGCATGTTCTACGCGGGATGCAAAAGAATGCAGTCACTGTCCGCTTCACTTTGCTGAGTGCTAGAAGCCTCTGCCTTACGGGGGTACGAGCCACCGCTCCTGGCCCAGCACAGCCGCCGGGATCGGCCCACATGTTCGCTAGCGGGCGAGGACACGAAAAATGCCAACCAACGGGAGGCTAACTGCTTGTAAATTCCAATATAGCAGGGTATATTGAGAGATCCTTATTTATATTTTGCTCATATACGTTTAGTGTTGTTTTTCTCTCTTTCCCTCTATCTTCCTCTCCTCTCAATCTCTTTCAATCTCTTCCCCTCTCTCTCTCCATATATATATATATATATATATATATAAATATATAATCTCCCTCTGTCCTTTCTCTCTCTCTCTCTCTCTCTCTCTCTCTCTCTCTCTCTATATATATATATATATATATATATATATATATATATATATATATAGAGAGAGAGAGAGAGAGAGAGAGAGAGAGAGAGAGAGAGAAAGAAAGAGAGGTCAGCGGAGGTTAGACTACAGGTTTCCTATATCCAGGTGGGGGTGCATGGACCGTCTTCGTGGTCGCACAAACGTTGCAGTAACTGAAAACAAACTACAAAAAGTCCCTTGGGAGCTACGACTCCTCGAATGCGCTTTCTTAACATATGACCCTTTCCCCAAATTAACATTGGCTGCGTCTTTTGTCTTTGCTGTTTTGTGAACACGACTGAATATGCACCTGATCACGTGTAGATTACTCACAAACCACCTGCGTGCTTATATTTTTTTCATAATGCCACTGTATGTACGCGCATCTTAGTATCGCGGTTATTTTCGCTGACTTTGACATGAGTCAGTGCACCTATTGTTATTCATGATGTCGCTAAATGTACGCCAGCTTGAGGTCATAGACTACATACTTTTTTTCATATGGCCAGTGGGCGCATGCGCAAGTTTGTATTCTCGTTTTTGTTTTGCCTCTATCACTTGTACCTTTATTTTCGGAGAAAAATGCATAAATTGAGCTGTGTATGCTTTCATTCGCCCTGTTGATGATGGCCGGACTCCGGCTGGAACGTCAGTAAGTCCGGTTTTTGTTGATATGTCGTCATGATATATATATATATATATATATATATATATATATATGTATATATATATATATATATATATATATTATGACGACATAAAGCAACGAGACACTGAAGCCAAGGAATGCATCAGGGAAATAAGCTGTGGATAAAATTGAAATGTAGAAAATAATAAAGACAGGAAAATGAAAGTGGACGAAAAGATTACGTGTCGCTGGTGTGACCCCAACCCCACAACCTCCGGCGTGCTTTGCACAACCAATTGTGCTACGGCAATGGCCATCTCTCCGTTCACTAACTTGGCCATTTATGCTTACTATATGTAGTCGTGGGGAGTGCTAACCGAGCGTAGCAAGTAGGCTCAATACACTTATACTCTGAGAAACTCAATCCCAGCTTTTCGAAAGTATGGCTCAAGCACTTAACGCCCAGTATACAGATCTGCAAACTCATTGTGCAAAGCTGATTTAAGCACATGGAACACTGTTTTTAAGTCCGCCAGTTCTCTCATGCAATGTTGTGAAGCTTGTGATACGAGTCGACTTGGCTTTGGTAAGTGTTTCCTGCTATGAAGCGATGAAAGTAATTCATGGTTCTTAGACTCGTCTCGTAAGGTTAGAGATAGGCGACGAGCCTGTCAGTTTCGCCCACAGTAATATATTACGAGCTCAGTGTTTCAAGTATGCGTAGTCTATAAATACAGTAATTTGATAATGAGCGGGCCTTGTATGACGTACTTGTTACCTTTAGCATCCATGTACAAATTGAGCATTAAATAAGGTTTATACAAGCATCCTACTTGGTTTCGACTGACTCACCAAACATAAACATAATTAAAGGCGAAATTACTCTTGCTTGGCTATTATTAGCATTTCTGCTAAATTGGTGGCAACATGGTAATCAGGTTGTGTTTGTAGAAAATGAAACAGTTTCTATTCTGCTTTCAGTAATTAGCATTTTATAGCCATGCCAGCATTTGTTTAGCTGGTGTTAATGAGTTTCTAAGCCATTTGCACTGTAGGGACTAGTAACACGAAAAGTATAAGAAAAATTTTCCGCATGATTTTCTTTGAAACGCCAATGAAGGAAAGAAAGAATGACTATTGAATATGAGCACATCTACCACGCAATATTTGTAAAATAGTAGATAAAACATTTTAGGGGCGCGAGACGCGTGGTTGAATTGCCGCAACATTGATGGCGTTAAGTCGCTACATTCAACACAACCCGCGTTTCTGCCACTCCCGAGCTCGATTGATGGAACAGAAGCTTTTTTTTTTTCGCCAAATGTGAAGTTTGTCTTTCCAGAGAACAGAGCGGGATCCTTCGTTCGTAAGGGGCGCCGCAGCTTTGCATTGTCTTAAAGGACCTCGCCCTTACTACAGCTCCGTAAAGCATTTTAAGAGGCACTGAAATCTTGTCATCGCAATCGCTTACCTTTAGAGGCGCTTTCGTTTGCTGCAACATGTCGTGCGCTTTCTCTGGGGCGGCCAACATGTTTAGAACACCGTAGTGCACGATGTTGTTTTTCTTGGCTATATCTTTCAGCTCCTTCTCTACTGAACGGACACTAGCAAGAGTCACGTACCTGTGTGGAAATGAACGCCGCTTTTTGGTAAACAGTGAGCATACTTCCGTTGGCTATCGGTACAAATGTGTAGATTGCTGTGCCTCCGAAAGCCAATCAGGCCCTCGAATCTGCAGGAATCTTTTCACGTGTTCTTTACCTTTGCGTATGTATCCAGTGTAACATAAGTAAGCAACGTTATATTGCGGCTGTTAATGTATGCGGCTCTTAAGTAGTACAGTGGCAACAGGGGAAGGCGCAAACGATACACTACTCTCCGATTTTACCCACGGTTCAAATTAACTTTTTTTGATATGGTGCATGCAGGCCTCAGAGGAGAAGGGCGATACTGTTTTAGCAATTTTTAAACGCCAAATCGAAAGTCAATATTCAATAAATGTAACGAGAAAGTGACAAGTCACTGCTTGAAGCGGCATAAGGATGGCAACGTGAATAGAAGAACATAGAACGTGTGCTTCCTTTCTCTTCTAACCACCGTCCTTTTCGGCGCTGATTTCATGTATGCAGTTCGAAAAAAAAAAAATCTCACCGCCCAAACACTCCGTGCAGATGATTAACACGCTAAGCTGAAACTTGTGGTCCCGGTGTTTATCACTGGGTTAATCTCGACGGTTCATTAAACGATGGCTTGACAGGCTGCCGGATTCCCGGTACGCCGTTGCTACTTGCGCTCGGCTGCACGAGCCAGTTCTTGTGCCCGTGTGCAGCATGGGCACGGCGTAGACGAGCTCGTTCCCGGTTCTGCCTGCGGCGTTGCTGATCGAAAGCTGCCTGCTTCTAAGGAGTACCTGTGACGCGTGGGCTATCCATTTCGGAGCCGGAGAAAAACTGCTGCGCGCGCGCGAGGCTGCGACGGAGAGCAATGATGTCACTACTGGCGCAGCTAATCCAACACCACCTAGATAGCACAGGGCCTTTTCGCTGTGATCCATGATGTCATGTTACCTGGCGCGGCTGCCATAGAATCTAATGGGGTGCTCCCGAGTAGGCAAAAGCGGTTTTGATGTCACCGCTTTCATCACGCCAGCTTTGTCAATGGAAATATCGGCCAAGTAGCGTCACGTCATGGATCGGATTAAACAGGCGTTGGGCTATGTAGGTGGTGTTTGCTAATCGCGCGCCTCTCTTTCACACTACTTTTTTTGCGCATGCGCATGGGGTTGCGCTTGACTAGTTTCCGGCTTACAGGTGTTGTGCAACATTCAGTGATTTTTACAGTCTCGCTGTAGAAATTACTGAATGTTGCAAAACACACTAAAGTCTAAGTGCCATACAAAGAGCGCGTTACTAAAATTCCTGAATGAATAGAGAATATCCGAGTCGACTAAGCTGTTAAATGGAAATCATTAGATTCTTCAGGCACTAAAAGAAACCAGCCCTCCTCCCGACGATGTGAAAGCAGTGTATATATTATAGATATTAGAAATTATAACTGCAATGACCCATATAAATTCAGTAGACATTGTTTTTGCAATGTGGTAAAAGAAATAATCACGCTGTATTAAAATTGTGCCTTATTGTGCGAGGTGGTTCTGGTCAAATGGCCGGTGTGTGGAACAAAAGCACCTGAGAAAGTGACTGTCTTACGTTATGGAAACATATTCATGTAGCAGTCCATGCGTCACGAAATGAATAGCAGGATCATCGGTAAGAGGGAGTAAAGGTTTAGATAAGTGTAATATACTTCAAGAAGTAAAATGGGAAGAGACCTTTCATACCATGTAGATAGAGTGACGGAGTGAATGTTTAGCTGTAGATCCGATTGTGTAACGTTGGGAGCTCACCGATAATTGTAAGAAATGAAACTCGCATAGCAGTGCTGCTGGTCATTGAGCTGATATTTTTATAAAAGATTGTTCGGTCCTCCAAGACGGCCATTCTGGTAGTAAACAAACGTGGGCCGTGCAAACCAGTTACCAATAAATGCACAGTTGAGGTATTTCCTTATGAACGATGGTGTGGGCTAGCCTTGGTCGTTAACAAGGTTAATATGGGGCGTCCAAGAAAGGTTATTATTACATAAAATAAAATATATAGATGTGATAAGCCTGATTCAAGCGGAAAACTAGCAAATCTTGAGAACTAGGCGATGGCCTTGCAGTCACACATATTATCCTGTGTTTTTAAACGTTAGGTTCACATGGCGCGCCTAACACCAATTAACTACGCTGGATACTTCACTCTGGAAAGCAGCAGCATCGTTAAGTTGGTACAAAAAAAAAAACGCAGACATCAGAAGAAAGACATTTCGAACGATATCTTAGTTGGAAAGCAATTTTTTAAGTGAGAAATAACTTATCAAGCGTGGAGCGCTTCCGCATGCCAGAATGAGCCAAGAAAGCGCTAAACAGTTAGTTGAGCCAATTTGACTAGTGGATACAGATTGTGTATAGTTAGTGAGAAATCAGTGCCGCTTAGGGAGCCCCGTTTTCGATGCCGCTGACGGTGCATGGTTGATCTCGAAGCAGTGGACAGTTCAAACTTGGAAGGTCAATCAAGGCTTCTGCCCATTCTCGCTTCTAGAAGGAGCTGCTGTGGACATGCAGAGAGACTGTGGTCTGCCGAGTTGTAACTACGCGAGATAACTGTTATTAAAACTGTTTGCAACTTGCGAGCGATTTGCTGCGAGAGTGATATATATTGTCGCGAGGCAGAACAGGACATGCATGCAAGAGCCCCATGCATGAAGGACATGCATACATGCATGACGAAGAAGTGTTGTTGCTGGGGCGCTTCGGCGGCCATATGCTATATTGTGTGAGCTGGTGCCTTCAGCAGTCGCCTTGCATAAGCGACATTCGTGCTTGTCTCCGCCTCGAAACAATATTGTCAGATATTTCAGAACAATAAGTGCATCAGATGTTTTTCGCTAGGGAATTAGCACCGACGGCCGCAATAATTTGAACTTGTTTAAATTGCAGAGTCAACTAGCTACCAGACCGCAGTTGTGGTGTTCGGTGTGCAGTCGTCCGAGTACATTTATTGACAAGACGTAGCTTTGCGGAAGCAGATTTAGAAGAGCAGATGAGACGGTCTGCGTACAACAAAACCTCTGTGACCCATGGTACCCGCGAGCTACCTCGAGAAGTGCAGGCACACGTCGTGGTTGCTCAGTGGATATGGTGTTGGGCTGATGAGCAGGAGGTCGCGGGATCGAATCCCGGCCAGGGCGGCCGCATTTCGGTGGGGGCGAAATGCGAAAACATCCTTGTACTTAGGTGCAGGTAAAAGAACCCCAGGTGATCGAAATTTCCGGAGTCCTCCACTACGGCGTGCCTCATAATCAGAAAGTGGTTTTGGCACGTAAAACCCCATATATTAATTTTTAATTTTGAGAAGTGCAGGCGAAAACGGGAACCTCCAGAACCGCGAGTACTCACGTGCTCCGACCTACTGCGTTGGTGCACTCCGCGATAATTTTCCTAACATAGACCTCAAAACACACTTAAAGCGACGTAACGAATGATTTTTGTTATTTTATCCTAGGAATGCGGCTGCCCGTTGGATTCGAACCTGATACATGCAGCAGAGCGGCTTACCAATATGTCACGGTGGATGGTGGAACCGTCCACTTCACTGCGCGTTTGAAATGCTACAGTTTATCTGATAATTGCCCTTCCTGCATTGTAAAATCCATGTAGAAGCCGTTCCCCTGAATGGAGGGCCGCTCACTCGGCTAGTGTTTCCTAGCCAATTGTCGATGAGCATCATTTTGATTGTGGCTATCAAGCAACTCGCCCATGAACGGTCTTAGTGAACGAACATGTCCGAACAACTTTCTTGCTTTCGTGAGAACGCGGGCTTATTCATCACACGTTCACCACGGAACACGATGGAGATAAGGTTTCCAGCATGCCAATAAAGAAACACACCTTCGTGGACAATGGCTATGGTATGGTGCTGCTTAGCACCATGACGTTGGTTCATTTCCCGCCGTGGCGGTCGCATTCGGAAGAGAGTAAAATTCAAGAACCGAAATTACTCGTGTGCAATACCTGGCGCGTCCGTCATAGTATCACAAGTGATTGATGTTAAAGCACAGGCCAACAGTACGAGCACTCTTATTGGTGCGAATGTGCGGTGGAATAAAGGCGTCAGTAGCTTTAGGACTTTTCATTCGCTCGAGGTAAAAATGGCGATCTAAATGAATAAAGTTGAAAGAAGATTGCTATCTGCTGTGAAGATTGACGGTGCATTCGAGGTATTTGGTGCAAAGTAGGTGAACTAGACGCCGTAGCAGGACATGGAGAGAGCATCAAAAGTATCTCAGCAGGGTTTAAAAGTGGAGAAGTATGAGTTTTTAATTTCATTAGTAGAGTAACCATAACTTACTCACCGGGAGTCGAAACTGATTCCTCCGGACGTTTTCTTGAGCCTTGCCGTTTCGTGCTTAAAGATTTCCCACGAAAGCGAGACATCTACGCCCCGCATGGTACCGCCACTGACGACCACGTTCCAGTAGAACAGATAGTGACACAAGCCGTCCGGTGGATACATGTATCTGAATACCGCAAATCCGGAAACTGTGCAGATGAGTTCTGTGACTGAGGGCAGAAAACAGGGTCCACAAGGAAGGTGCTGTGACAGCGCAACAAATGTACGCAAGATACTGCTACGATTTCTGTGGTCATCCTTGACCCGTATAAGACACTGCGCGAACATTTTCGCATAAGCCTCACTACTAAGAGATGACAAAAAATACCGTTGCTAACCTTGTACCTCCCAATTGAGATTTCATAATTTACATAGGTAACCGGCTGAGAATAATGGTAACAGACTAAGTCATATGTCAGTTCGCCTATATAAAACACGATTATTTCGCTCAAAATGATTTGAAGGTTAATGTTTACGTAATATGAAGTCAAATTTAGAGGAACGCTGAATATTTACAGGTGCCGGGCCACGTATAGTAACATGTTCAGCGCGATGACTGGCACATAAGCGTGTATATTTTCTCTAAAATTATGTACCATCTACAACATGCCTATAAGATCGGTATAGACGCAGACTCAATTGTGCGTTAGCGTCTGCAGCTAACCATTCTTTGGAAACAGCTGTTTGCCTTTATTTCAAAGCCGATATGCCCACTCTATCGAAGCTATTTACAAAGCTACGCGATCCGTGAAAAAGAGTGCACATAGTTCACCACCAGGATGCTAAAAGGGCTGTGAGAAATCGCTTGCATACAGCTTATCTTTGCTGTAAAAATACATGACACTCAGAGCCCGTGACAAAGAGAGTGGGAATAGTGCTGCTAGTGATGCTGTATGGCTGAAGCGCCGGGTGTGTAGAGATGGGGGGAAAGGAAAAGTCCTGCTGCGCGTTGAAGGCTCACCAAGCAGTTGGCGCCTAGTAAGTCACAGTACATCTCTATGTGTATCGTAAGCTTGGCGGGGTTCATAGCTCGATCATTTGCGGTCCTCATAGCAATCGGTTTACGCGCCCTTTGTGTCCTATTATTCCATCCGCCTAGCAGGACGTACAACCTACTCCCTACGAGCGCCTTGTCTCCTGGAGCATAGTGAGACTTCACTTTTCAAACAGGCATTTTGAATTTGTTCTGCTTCTAACTGTATGGTGCCAACGGCTCGCTGGACGACAGCGCTCACAGAGCAGAGAACACATACCTGTCAAACGTATGAAACTTAAAATTTTTGACATGTTACGACCAGGAACACGGAAGTGGGTAAGAGTTTGACACCCATTCGTTAGAATGTTGCCCTAGGCCCACGCAATTTTCAGCATACAAACGCGAATACCTACTTGGGACGATGTGCGCGAGAAGCAGATAAGACACAGTGACAAGCAGTTTATTTGTGCACGTTACATAAAAAAAATGAGCTCATTACCTGTACAGTGGTTTCTTTCGAAAATGTGCCAAATTCCCAGACTAATTCCTGCCTGAGAAAAGTAACTGAGCAATCATTAAATACTAATCGATTTCCCAACCTTTGTTACATTTTTGTGCAAACGCTGGAAGTAGCAGTTGGCATGACTATTTCAATGCGTACTCTGTAGACCTTTACACGTTATAGATCTGCGCTAAGAATTGTTTCACGAATTTCTGAATAGTCATCGTCTGCAGTTTTCTTGTAGAGACATCTGTGGAGACACTGAAAACTGTAGCTCGATGTCCGCAGTGCAGAGAAAGGCGCGCCTAGCAAGTGTGAACACTTTGCGCACAAGATCGCGTTTGTTCAGTGTCGCGATGTGTGGGTCGAGATCCCCTCTGAAGCGCAGAGCTTCGTCGGGGCTGGAGCTAGCGGAAAACGCTTCCGGTAGAGCCTTACAGAAGCAGGAAGAATCACCTGTAGGTGAGTTCTTAGCATCATCGTCCAAGGCGGACCTCGCTAACGAACCATGGCATATGTGCGCTCAATTCGTCGGTCAACGTTCCGTGAAGCGTTAGGATGAGGTTAACAAATAGAAAGCTCTCTCGGCCTGCCTATATGAGTATACGCGTCAGCAAGGCTACCGCGCTGCGTGACCATGGGTAGTTGCCACCCGCAACTGTAGTAATCGGTCAATTCAAACGCACGAAGCTGTGTCGCATGGTACAGCTTGCATCGTCCACGCACTAACTGATTACCTGTAACTAGCGACTGACATAAAGACGTTACTGAACTGCCGCGAATGTTACAGGGTGAAAGAAAACTTAGTCAGTTAAATAATTATCAGAACATTCATACGAATAAAGGTAATTACACGAGAAGAAAGGGCGTTAACCGAGGGACCAGATTTTTATTAGTCATATCACAAGAAGCCAACAAACACTGACAACAAGGACAACATAGGAGAAATTACTCGCGCTTAATAAATGAAACAAAGAAACGATAAATTAATGGAAATTAAAGGGGATGAAAAAACAATTTGCCGCAGGTGGGAACCGAACCTACAACCTTCGCATTTCGCGAAGGTTGCGCGAAGGTTTTGCCTTCAGGTAGCATATGTGGGGTTTATTGACCAGATGCCTTCACACCAAAAGATCACGTTCTCGTGACGCCTGCGTCAAGAAGGACCTTCCACGTCCGCGCCAAGGTCCCAGGGTTCTACTAGGCCTCATAAATAGCCAAGAAAGTGGACGGGAAAGCGACGCCGCGGTAGCTCAATTGGTCTGGCATCGCACGAGAAACGCAAAGGTTGTGGGTTCGGTTCACACCTGTGGCAAGTTGTCTTTTCATCCACTTTAATTTCTATTAATTTATGGTTTCTTTATTTCATTTTTTAAGCACAAGTAATTTCCCCTGTGTTCTCCTTGGTGTCAGTGTTTGTTGGCTTCTTATGACAAAGGTAATTACAAGTAATTTGTTACGTTGAAGTCTGCAAGCAACGCGTTGTCCTTAGATCGCATTGATTTTTCAGTCACATTGCTGGTGATTACATTTTGCTGGCTAACGAAAAAAAAATGTAATTGAATTGCCATGAGCGTTCCCCGGCGAGAAAACAACCAATCGATGAAAGTATTATCTGAAAGTTTCGTAGAGTACAAGTAATTACAAGTAATCTGTGCCGTAAAGTATGCAAGCAACTCGTTGTGTTTAGATCGCCGTGAATTTTTCCGTTACATTGCTGTTGCCAATTTTGCCTGCTTCAGAAGCTATGATGAGGAAGAATGCTCTAGGTGCACCACTAGTGCACGGTGTCAAACTGCTTCAAGAACCCAGCGCAAGTACGACATAATTTCATATTTTGATGCTTTTTTTTCAAACTTTCGTCACATCATCCACGAACGTCTTTACGTCCTTTATTTGCAAACCGAATTAATGTTTAGTAAAACACGATGCAACATTCTTAGAGACTTAGAGCAAGCCAATTTGGCAAAGCTTAGCAAAATTCGGGCTGATTGCAGAATGCTATAAAAGTGTCAAATACGGCTGCGCTATTATGTTGTTTTCAAATTGAAAAAGAAAGTGGCGTGGCATTCCACAGAAATTGCAGAACGTTGTCACTAAACTTCATAATTAATAATTACTTCTAGCAGAATGTTTTTAAACTTGTGAAAATGCAGTTGCTTGCTTTCTTTATACAAATCCAGGTTTTTCTGAAGCCTGATCTACAGTGTGTCCTAGAGGTATCAAAGCACGTTGAAATGTTCGTGATTTATTTATTGGCCGCCTGTTAATATAATGCTCAGCCTACCGAGCGTACAGGTAGGGCACGTGTAATTCACTGGTTGCAAGTTAAGTGTGCCGCTACATTTCTCTATGGTTCTGATCATTCATCAATGCCGAATATACGACTACTTCTATTTACACAACTTGTGCGTCATCCTGAAGGCGGAAGCAAATGCATGTCTTCCAATTATCAAGTGAAGTTTAATGCATTTCTTGAGTAAAACTAAGCCATTTCTTGGCAATATTGAAAGGAATGGTGGTGGTGTTCAGAGCAATGCCCGCATCAACGTTACCAGAAGGTCAACATGGCACTCTAGCACACTTAGCACGTACAATCTTATTCTACCCCTTTCATGGAGCCCGCGATTTTTCAAGCTTCTACCTCGCGCTACAAGACATCTATAATAGAGTATTGTGAAAAAAAAGTGGTATCTCGTCGACAACCTGCGGAATGCAATGATGTACAGTCAACAACAAACGGTTACGGGATGTGGTTTCCGCTTCAGATGTGAATTGCTGCACTGTTAAGGCATGACACTTCGTATTTAATGAATTACTGTGTAGGGTGCGAAGGCTACTACATGCCAGAACATTCAACTCGAGGTTGTGTGACCACGCTTAGCGAGAATTGAGCTTCTTGGCAGATCCTGCGTCCCGTAAAATTTTGCAGTTGACTGTACCTGTTTTACAACTACAGGGTTGCGGCAAAGTGCCTGTGCAGATTTGTTTCAGAAAATCCTAAAATAAAATTCTACCTTTGAAGGCAGAGCAGAAGTCGTAGCGCTCCGCTTCGGAACTGCTGTCTTCAAGCTCAACTGAATTATTGTATTATACGCCTGATAGAGCGGTGTGACTGCAAGAACTGACCAGTGCTAGTGCTTCTCAACTGAGTGCATGCCGTAATCAATTAGGTCTTTGCTCCTAAATCTGACTGTGCTGTCGCGGCATGCTAGATTAAACAGAGGAGGGTGCCTCAGTTGTGCTATTTCAGGATCGCTGAGGCTGGCCTGCTGTCCCTTCTGCGCAGATGCTACCGAGCACAGCTATTGTGCGGCGCCACCAGATCTCGCGCATTAGAAAGAAAGAATACGAACGACTCAGTTAGCGACTCAGAGAGCACCAGTTGCGTAGTTATGAGAGCAGGAAGTAAATTCGCAGAGAAAATATTGTGACGCAACCAGCCTGTGCACCGAGAAGCCATTTTCTTTGTCCTTTCCGAATTTTACTCCATCACGTGACGAACCATGTTGCTGCCCTTGTTTGTCCACACCAGCACATTTAGAATATGCACGTTAAAACAACGAAACAAAAGCGTAAATGACAATTGCTTGGCCTGTGTATGCAACTTTAGTGTGCTCGTGAAAACCTGCAACTCTAGGTCACGGCTACTTCTTTGCTCGTTCTGTCCACTACATTTAATTTACGGAAAGTTTGATTCGATGTGCACTTGTTGGGTGCTGTGTGCACCGCTGTGTTCACATTTTTTCTGATGCGCTTGTGCATCACGAGGAATTTTGCAACGAACACACTTATGCTCTTGCATAAAATATTTGAATGCGTAAACGAAAACTCCACGCTGCTTTATGGCGAAGAAATTGCGCGGGGTACGTGCCATTGGAAGTGCCAAAAGCTGCTTGGACACCATAACCTGGTCGTGGTACTTTTCAAATTTAATTAGTCGCACTCCTCCTCGTTCGAGGTATTTCTTCCCCTATGATACACATGTAATTGAACATGTCCCATAACCTATTATATAAGCGAATGCACACTCCCGATAGCACAGTAACGATGGCACAGATGACCCCAAACTACCCACCAACGACAAATCAGAGGAACAGAAGAAATGCTGCGCGTAGTAAATAAGCCTCAGCGAGAGCGCGACTTGGATGCCAGCTCAAACAAAAGCTACAAGGGCTACGCAGGTAAGTGACCCACGGACGTCGCAATAACACGGCACGGCGTTACCAACTTTGGCGTTAACAAGTAAACACGCGGGTGTTTCGGCGTCAGCCATCACAGGCTATGATAGTATGACTCCATTCTTATAGTAGAAACTCAATTTGAGCTTGGTATCTAATCTGTGGATAACTTTTTCACTGTCGCACACCGAGATAATTGATAAGCAGCTCGGCGCTGACTTACATGGTGGCAGTGTAGTCGTGGTCGTGGTCGTCGTCGTTGTCGTGGTCGTCGTTGTCGTGGTCGTCGTTGTCGTGGTCGTCGTTGTCGTGGTCGTCGTTGTCGTCGTCGTCGTTGTCGTCGTTGTTGTCGTCGTCGTTGTCGTGGTCGTCGTTGTCGTGGTCGTCGTTGTCGTCGTCGTCGTGGTCGTCGTTGTTGTCGTCGTCGTTGCCGTGGTCGTCGTTGGCGTCGTTGTCGGGGTCGTTATCGGGGTCGTTATCGGGGTCGTCGTCGGGGTCGTTATCGGGGTCGTTATCGGGGTCGTCGTCGGGGTCGTCGTCGGGGTCGTTGTCGGGGTCGTTGTCGGGGTCGTTGTCGGGGTCCTTGTCGGGGTCGTTGTCGGGTTCGTTTTCGGTTCCGGTGTAACAGGACTTTGCGGTGTTGGAACTCCTGGTAGAGGCACTGGAAATGAGGACGGTGGCACATTCTACTGCAGCACTGGGTTCAAGTTCACTGGGTTAACGCAATGAATGCAATTTCCCTCCCTTGCTTCACGCATTGCCCATCACGCATATCTGGCGTATCAGACATTGGAATGAAATGTAAATATCATTTGCTCCTCATGATACCTGAGGACAGCATCTACGAGTAGAAGAGAAATACTGCTGTGCACACAAAGCATCTACGAAAGCTTTATGCCGGAGGCTTTAGGCCCAACCGTTATGGAAAAGCAACGACATGTGTGCGTTTGTGTACTCTTCTGTAGAAACCCCTTTTTCCTGTGCACATTGTGTGACAGCGAGCGTAAGACGAGAAAAACCAATTAGATCTTGTATAATGGTCGTGATTCGAGCCTCACTCGTTGCGGTAACTTGGATGTCCTAGCTATAAATAGTCGATAACTGATAAGAACAGAAAACAGAAGCCTAAGAATGGTATTGCGTGATATAATGCAAGCACCCAAAAACGCACATGTATAAGAAAATTCAGGGTGTTTCAGCGAACACTTTAAAAAAATCTTTGAAAGTTGCCTGTGGCAGATATCACAATTCTAGTTCAAGAGTTGGTCTGCTCGAAGCGGCGGACAACAGCACAAAAATTTAGATCCAAAATCGACCAATGAACAAAAATGCGCCTATTAAGTTTCTAACTAATTAGATAATGGCGCATATTGTAATTTAGAAATTCTAGCCGTGGAGTTTGCAAGGCGGATCCACTTGGAACATATCTTCAATATGAGATCAGTTTCGCGATATAAATTCCCGAACTTTGCGGAGAAATGCAATAGCGTTCCAGTTACTTTGTTAACAAATCTTCGTTTAATGCACTGAAGCACACAAGTAACTGGAACGCCAATGCATTTCTCCGCAAAGTTCTAGAATTTATATCTCGAAACTGGTGTCGTCCTCAGAAATAGTTCCAAGTGGATCCACCTTGTGAAGTCCACTAGTATAATTTGTAAACTACAATATGGGCAATAAGCTAAAAAGTTAAGTAGTGAATTGTTGTGAATAAGTCAATTTTGCATTTCACTTTTCTGTTCAAGTAGTGTCCGCCGCTTCGAGTAGGCCGGCTCATAAACTAGAATTGAGCTATCTGCCACAGTCAACCTTTAAACATTTTTGAAAGTGTTCGCTGAAACACCCTGGATATATAACAAATCTTCTGTTTCGTCCTACGCAAGAGCTGTGTAATACTGCACGCTAAGGGCTATCAATCAAATAATTAGGATACAGTTAGAATGAATGCGGTGGTTCGTATCGTCTAGCGCAGAAGTTGACTCTCTATTATAAATGTTAACTATGCTTTTTTTCTCTGGGGATTTTACGTGCGAAAAACACCGTATGGTTATGAGGCACGCCGTAGTGGGGGACTTCAGGGTAATTTTTACCACGTGCGGTTCTCTAACAAGCATCCACTGCACGGCGCACGGGTGTTTCTGCATTTAGGCGTCATCCATAAGCGGCCGCCGTGGCCGGGATTCGATCCCGCTACCTCGGGCTTAGTAGCGGAACAATAACGCCTCTTTGCCACCACTGCGGGTATAAATGTTAACTATAGTTCGAAGAGTGATGGTAAAGCTAGTATGATTGCAAAGGTTCATATCTTTTGGCCTAGGTGTTGACCCGCTGTCATAAATGTTTCCTGAATTTTGTCCATAATAACGTTTTTCGGGGGTACTTCACCCGGTTTAGCTCAACCCACACCTACCGGTTGTCTCTGGTGGCGTTCCTGCTGGAGACGATGGTGGAGAGGAAGCATCGTCACCCGCACCTCGAGTTCCGTTGCCACCGCCGCCATCAACACCGCCCCCATCGCCGCCACCACCGCCACCACCGTCGCCACCACCGCCGCCACCGCCACGAGAATTGACGTCATCGATGTCCTCGTCGCCTGTGCATACGAAGTAAATGATATGCGGAAAAATGCACAATAGCGCAGTTCTGTTTTGCTTCGCTACTGTTGGGCCAGCCAGTAATCGCACTAAGTCACGAAAAATCATGGCGTGCGTGTGTTCCACATGGAACACAAGACAGCACGGAAAATTCCCCTGCCACTGTTTGAGCGGGGTGGGCAAGGTGTGGCGTGATATTATGGCTACTGTGCAAAGTTCTAGTGATAAATTGGCATTTCTGTAATAAGCACATTGGCATGAGACATTCAGGCTGTTCAGTTTTGCGTCCTTTGCATTCTCGTCCTTAGTTGTCAAGTTCGAGTGGAAACCCGCAATCTGAGTCCGTAAACATGTATAACGTTCAGTGCGCAGCGCTCATACCCCCTTCCAATATTCCTACATGAAACATATGCCGAACAATATATAAGAAGTCGTTTTTTTTCGTATGTCATATGACATTATTGGATATGGGACTTATGGGAGATGACTTTTTTTGTTATTGTACAGCTGTTTATGCAGACCTTGTACGTCGTTGTGGAACTTTACTAAAAAGGGGCCCCGTGACTTGGGAGGAAAAGAAGAGATCAACGGTGGAAAGGGGATGGAGTAAACCCTTTTGCCCGGTGAGAATGCTATCTTATCCGCGAATCTCATACGGTTGTCACACGGTCCATTTTCGGCGATCGAGCCAGGTCGGCATCGAATTGATCCACGATTGATTCCACCCAGCCGCGAAAAGAGACAGATGTTATGCCGGCGGTCTGCGGCCAACGAACAGCGCCCAGCGATTAAAACGCGATACTACGAGCGCGTGGCTACGAGTGCCGGCAGCCACGTCAATCATCAAACCAATCCAATCAATCGTCCAAACGATCGATGCGCCCGCATCTCCAGTGGTGGGCCTTGCGGCCAAGATACGGACCTTTGGATTAGTGGTTCCGCGCGTTCCATGCCAGCTATGGGAAGATCGCGAGTAGTGCGCACTCATGAGGAAGAAGCTGCCCACCGCGAGCGTCAGCGAGAGTTGGCTCGTGAACGGGCTCGTCGTCGTTCAGCCTGCTTCACGAGCAAAAATAAACAAACAAAAACAACCACCGGCAGGAGCGCAAAAAAGAAAAGCACTCTTAACGCGCGCTGACCACGCGAAGTATGCAAAAGTGAAAACGAGGTGAAAGTGTGAAACAAAAGATTTACAATACGGACTGCTTGCCAATTTCGACTTGCACGCTGCAACACTCGTTAAACCAACTTCACCGACTGGAAGGGGCGATGATTTGTCAATAAGGTTAGCTCTCTCTCCCGGGCACGCACACTAATACGCACATTTAACAGGAGTTGGTATGAGTATGTGAGAGCGACTACTGTCAGCGGGCATGACTTCGGCCGTGAGCTAGTTCCGGTGAGTGCAAGTACGCTTGAGTGCGAACGTGAGTGAGCGACAGCGAATGTCAGTAGGTCTGAGCATGACTGGGTGTAGTCGTGAGTGTGATTTCAGGAGGGCGTGAACGAGGGTGAATGCCAGTGAGCGCGCGAGGTGACACGATATGAGTGTGAGTTGGTGTCGGTGGGTGTCACTATGAAGCTTGGGTGAGAACCAACGATTGTTAGTGGACGCGACCATGATGACAAGTGATTACTGGAGAGTGTATGTGTGACTTTCAGCACGAGTAATAACCGGTGAGTCGCAGCTGGTGCGAGTGTGAACTCGAATGGCTGATTGATGGCTTCCTGTGGCATAAAGACCACGCGTGCTCAGACAATGCAACGACAGTGCTTCTAAATGATTCGGTACTAATATGACAACCTCGAATGATTGCCCGCGAGCTTGAGTGTACGTGTACGTTCCAGTAGAAGTGAGTGTGAAGTGAATGGGGATCAGCGAGAGGGGGGGGGGGCCGGTGAATGCAATTCAGCTGTATCAGTGCACGCGAGTGTAACGTGTGTGGTAACACGTGGCCGCACGTCGCAAACCGGTAGTTAACTAAGGCGTAGCTTTAGTTTGGGGCTCCTATTTGAATAAGTAGAAACCAACGTATGTTTTTTTTCTCATCAGTTTCTACACCGTTTTTGAAGGATTGTTGCCCGGAAAGAAAAATATCTAAATCTACAGAATGTAGGAAGCACATATTTTACTGATACCGCGAGATTTTAAAAGAACCTATTACCTTGCAAAAAATGAATTAGTTCCGCTATCAAGTTTAAAACTATGTTACTAAGAAAAAAAAAGGTATTTCCGTTCGATAAGGCACAGCGTATCATTAATCCAAATCAGAGAAAATTCTTAAGTCCACCGCTCTGAAATATGCAACTTATTTTTCAGTTATGCTTTTGCAAAATCTGAGAAATTGCTAAGTTTTAACATAACCTCTCAATTGATAAATCAGATTTACTCTTTAACCTATGCAGTTTAGAGAACTGCGGTTATTGGTTTTCGTACAGAGTTGGGGATGCGTAAACGTCGCACTTCAATTTGCTTGAAACTTAGCGAAATTTCTTAGACAGCTTTAGGAAGAATAATAAAAATCTGCGTTATCTATTAGCTCTAATTTATCCATTGGTTTTCAAATAAACGCACTACCTCGTTTTACATCTGTACAAATAGAGAAATCAGTGTTGTCTCTTAGTTCAAGGTACCTCTTAAGTTTAGCGCGTAATAGCATACACAGCAGTAAACGAACAAATATCACTCCACATTTACCGCGAAGTTTGAGAACTGTGCTCACTTCGTAAAAAATTCGTGAGCAAGGCTTGGTAAAAAAACGCCAAAGAAGCGTACCAAGTCACCACGCCTTATTTAGGTTTCATTCGCAATAGCAAACAAAGAAATGTCGCTCTTAGTGCAAACGGAGAAATGCTGAAAGGAGAGGGGCAGAAGGACTGACTGTTGAGCTAGTTGGCCTTGAATTTTAATTATGGGAGATTAGCGAAAATTGAGAAACTGACCCAAAAGAACAAAGTGGACAAGGATGGGTGCTACTAGCTACTGTCTAGTGTCAAGCGACCCACAGATATTTGTTCAGTTTGTAGCGCATGTGTGCCATCACACCATCACACAACGAGAGAAGACACCATGGCTTATCAAGTCCAAGACGCTATTGATAAGTCACATAGAACATCATAGAGCTTTCGGCCTTTCGACACTAACTATTTTCCTAGACGTATCAAAGGCTTACGATAGCGTCCTTCAGAGCTCAACACTGAATAGTTTGCAGGCCATAGGCATACATGGCTATCTTCTGTGATTCATTCACTCATTTATCAGTGATCGTAAAATTCAAGTGCGATTAGTAAGTACCATAAACACGGAAAGAGCGGTATCGCGAGGTGTACCTCAGGGAATTGTTCTTTCCCCAACGCTCTTTAATGTTGTAACGGCTGGTCTTCCCGCTGAAGGGCAAAAACATTGCAGTCATGTCCATATGTCGATATATGTGGACGAAATTTGTCTTTGGTTAACGGGACATCAACACAAGCGTTTAGCTCTGATAGCTCGACAGGCATTACTGTCAGTTCAAAATTATCCTCAAGGTGTTGGGTTGACTCTCTCGGTGGAAAAAAACTGGCTAAATCATGCTTCCAGGTAAAGGAAGACGGTATGCGCGGCTGAAGGACCTTGATCAACCTTGCCTTCGTCAACTGAAGCAGAAGCGCTTATTGGGCGTCATTATTGACTACCGTCTACAGTGGGGACGCGCTGTGGACTCGATTGTGATATCACTATCTTCGCGTCTCAATGTCGCTATCTTCGCGTCTCATAGAGTTGCAAGTCAGAAATGGGGAAATCACCCTTCTTCAATGATCAGGCTGCACGATGCACTGGCGACAAGTCCAATAATATACGAGCTCCCTTTAATTTCCCATCGGTATCACAGCTAGAACAACTTGCACAGAAATAGCCCAAGGGGGGGCTCCTGGCGTTCCGCAGACTGCTAGTCGCTTCCCAAAGATTATTGATGCAAATTGGCCGCCTCAAACAGACGGCAGCCGGCCGAGCCCTACTGAAGCGCCTTCGAAAGAGATCTGAGTCCCGAGAATACTTGGCCCTAAATACTCCTGGTTACCTGGGCCTTGACGCTAGAGGTCGAAATAAGAGGTTGAAACCACTTTGGTCATTCGCGAGCCTCGATTGTTCGTTGACAATTCCTCACGTTCGTGCTAAGCGGAGTTCTCCTTTGGTGACAATGCGTTCGCTTGTACTGGAACATCTTGAGACTGAATATGCACGTCATCGTCAAATTTTTACTGATGGCTCTGTGGACAAGGTCAGGGGGTCTAGTGCAGCTGCGTTTCCCATTCCTTCTTTGAAGTATGATTGGTCTGTTCGCTTCACTGCAGTCGTGTCCTCCACAATGGCCGAAATCGTTGCCATTGACCAAGGCCGCTCTAAAGAAGCTACGGTTTTGTATGCCTCAACCTGTTGTCATTATTACAGATTCAAAACCTTCCCTTCAAAGGTTAGAGCACGGGTTCCCTACTGATGCCTTATGTCTTAGCTCCCTACTCTCGGTGCACAATCTCCATATCAAAGGGTTCTCCATACGTTTCCAATGCGTGCCCTCGCACATAGGTATCATAGGCAACGAGATGGCGGATAGCCTCGCCCATAGAGCGCTGTCTGGCAATCCATTGAGAAAAGTGCCTCAAGAAGACAAGAGACTCTTCAGAGAAGCGGTGTTGTGCCACTTCAGTTCTTTGTGGAGCTCACCTCACAAGCCATGTGTGTCAAAGGGTCTCAAAAGAAACCAAGCCACTTTACTGCTCCGCATTCGCACAGACTCTGCTCGTACCCCTGCGTGGATGTATAAGACTGGCCTGGCGTTGTCTCCATTATGTTCAACGTGTGGCATGTGTGGTGACAGAGGACATTACGTTATGTGCTGTACTCTGCATAATGCAGAAATGAGTGAGTTATTCCGGTCCCTCAAGAAGACAGGAGTTCCTCACAGTTCTCTTCAGGACATTGTTTTCCCGCGCGGAAACCAGTTGTGTAGGAAGGAGGTTTCTCGCCTTCTTTTAAATTACCTGCAAGATACGGATTTGGCCTCCACATGGTGACCTTAGGAGTGACTATTTGTAATTGTGAGGTCTGTGTCTGATTTATGGGATTTATTTATTTTAGGTGTCGCTACGGTGGAGAAATTGCCGCCAGCAACTGCAAGGCTAATCCCACCAGTAGCCTATGACCACTCAACTCAACTCAAGACAGCATGGCACAAGGCTTGCATGTATTAAAGAAAGGCTAGCATGAATTAGCAGATAACTTAATGTATTGAAGTTACGTACTGAGAAAATTCTACACTACGATTTATCACCGCACGTATGGATAATAGACGCTAAGTGGCTGTCTCAATGCCAATTCAAAGCGAATGCATTAGCTATCGTCAACGTCGTCGTCACCACCGTGTTGGATGTGCTAGTCGAATTGCGAACCATGGCGTGCTAAAAAGTAGTCTCCCATTGTCCGACACAAAAATAAGGGGATCTGAAGACCTGGCCTTTCGCTCTTCAATCCCAAGCACACGATAAAATAGACAATGTGGCTAGAGATGCTTAAGGATAATTATTTGTTAGGTTCCATTTATACGAAAGAAAACAAAAGAATATGTTGCCGGTGGGAGATGAAGTGACATCATCCGATTAACACGTACAATTACGCTAGTACGGCGCCATACACCCACCTGCTTTCTTTGGTAGTTGAATATGCATACATGATTAGATTTGAAAGTGTGAACAAGCGCCGTTCCTTGCCAAGGTGGCGAATGTGGAGCAATAATTTATTCACAGCCATAACCTCGTACCTTCATTTCGTACCAACCAAGTGGCCCATAAGCGCTCGTATGTTACCTCTTGGCGTTAAGCCTGCGGGATTCGAAGGCCTCGATATGGAATGAACAAAGTAGGAGGATTTTGTGGGGCTAATCTTTTAGAGCGCTCGTCTTAGGGCCCCGTTCCTCGGGCGAGAGTCGTCGTAACCGAGCTAACGAACTCAGTGAATGACGAGATCGAACGCGGAGAGTAGCGGGGGATGAAAGACGGATATAGCGACGAGATCGCGAGGGGAAAGTGGAGAAGAAGCACGAAGTGGGGGCCATTAGACGGAAAGCGGAGAAGTCGAAAGCGTGAGGAGAAATGCTGAGTACCGCGCAAGATGGGTGGCGTGGCGACGACAGCTGCGAGATGGCGCCAGAGTAGCGCGCCTCGTCTTTTCGCCGTTGACGCCAGCGATACAAGCGCTGCATGAGCGCAGGTATGTCTGCGGCGGCTGCTCTGACTCGTGCCAACGTGTCATCTACGCACTGCTTCTCACGATCTCTCAATAAGCGAGGCGGTCGCGCCACACTTCCTTCCGTTTGACACGTGTCGAAAGCGACAGATTCGCTTCCACAACCAATCTGTCACGAAATGAAAACACGCATCGAGCTGCGCTCAAGAGATAGAGAGAGAGAGAGAGAGAAAAGGCGAGGAAAGGTGAGCTGCGCTCAAATTTTGCATAAGGAAGTATTGTAATCGACAGTGAATATTTAAGTCACAACAGTGGGCAGGAACAGGCGTTGCCGTTATAGAACGCATAGAGTACATCATCTGTCGTCTGTTCTCAAATGTAAATCTCATTTTAGCCCTTCACTTCTACCCTTCTATTCAATTTTACAAATATTTTCCCCTGTACATTATCTTGCCTAATTTGTTTCTCGTACGCTTCTTAGTCGGTATTATCAGTTGGTATTATATAGTGAAAGTATATGTTATACACGTGTTGAGGTGTACTTATATGTGTATAGCTTGCATAGGCAATATGACTGTCATAGTCACAAGATTAGAGCGTCACAAGACTTTTACCCAATACTGTCGGTGGGGAACATGTGTTGAAAATAGCATAAATCACTGTGATATTATTTAATTACTGTTGGCAATGAGGCAATATGTAAAAACGTGCACGTACTTAGATTTAGCTTCGGGTTAAAGAATCCAAGATGGCCAAACCTAGTGCGTAGTCCCCCACTATCACGTGAATCCTAATCGTATTGTTGTAGTTATGGCACATAAAAAAACAGCATATATACAATTTTAAGGGTTTAGTCTTCAGTCCTTCCCGCATACGTTGGTTATCTTCGCTACTACTACCTTTTCAATGTTTTCTTCAGAAATTTTCAACTTTTTTTCTAGCTATTTATATCGTTTCCGTGACAAAAAGAATTGCGATGCTAAGAAAATCACTCCATGTGCACGCCGGATGCAAGCGTGGTGTTGTAACTACGGACACCTTGCTTACAAGATTGCGATTACCCTACGCCGCGATGCTCATGCCTTGCTCCTCTCTGAAGTGGAGAGCCTCAATATTGACGTGACAAGGCGAAGACGCTCCCAGTAGAGTCAATAAAAAAGGTGAAATATTTGCCCGTAGTTGATTGCGCGGCCTCAACATACGAAGTGGCCTGCACTATCGAGCCATAGCAGCGTAGTATCAAACCTAGCGACCTTTTGCGGAGCGAGAAGTTGAGAAAACAACTAATGATCGCCATTCGCTTTGGCAGTGTTGTTTCCTGGCCCGATTGCGGGCATTCTTGCACACTTTGAGGGTGTCAGACTCCGTCGCTTGCTAGTGCTTGTGCTGGCCCTAAAGCGACTGGTAAAATTTAATTGCTTGCGCAAAGAGTTATTGAATTGCAAGGAGCGTTACAGAGGAAATAAGTGATTATTCAATGACTAAGTACTCACAAAGGTAATTGATTACAAATAGGTCATTACACGTAACTAGTTTCGTACAAGTCAGGTAGGGAGTACTTCTGAAGCTACAATGCATGTGGCAAAGCTTTACTTACACGAGCGGTGGTACACAAGAGAGATATCCGTAACTTGTTTGCTCGTGAACTTAGAAAACGAGATACTATTGTTTCGCTTACCTTCTGTTGATGTTCCAAACACAGCGAAGGTTATCAAACAGACGACGACGAAAAATATAAAACAGGCGATGATTGCGTAGACACATTGTTGATCGCTGGAGTCATAGCTACAAGAAATAATAGAGAAGTGCGCTGTTAGGCCACCAAACATTATTAGCGCGAATAACACAGCTTAACATGCAAGTCAGTAAAACTGTAACGAAGTATTAGCCTTGGCGTAGCGTATTTAGAGCTGAAATGCTTTTCTACAAAAGACATTCAGATAATTATCTACAAAACCTTTGACTACGAGAAAGATTTGGTAAACATGCCTGTGACTTCTGAGCTACACGATCCAACGTTTTACGAAGGAGTACAGAGGAAGGGCAAATTTACATTTTTATTTTGTACTTATCCAGAGGTGCGAGGATATGATAGCATAAAAATGCCCGTAGCTTTAGGAAACATTGAAGTTGGCAAATTTCACCCTAAGCACTCCGTTGAGGATAACAATAAAGCGATGTTATAGCTGCGTCATGCAGCGTCAAGACCCCAGCGTGCGCCATAGAACATTCTTTTCAATACTTTACGGCAAGTCTGAGCTCGATAATTTCGACATACAAGATGTGCCACAAGTTATATATATGTTAGAAGGCTGAAAGGGCGGGCCTGAGATGCTGCACTCTGAGATACAGTGTTTACTCGTACGTCTACATCGCCACTTGCATCCTTCCTTCACTATCCCCTTCCATTCACGATGTGTTGCCAGATCAGCGGTGTCAGTGCAAAGTGAAAAAGATGCACAACGTCTTTTCTGAAAACAGTTGGTGGACATTGAATTAGGTCAACGTCCTCTGGAAATGTTCAAGCAACAATTGCGATCTTAAATGCGGCCGCGGACGCGTATCTGCTATCAACGAGTTGCAGTGGCACGAATGTGTTTTTTTTCTTTAAAGAAGGAGGCAGCTGGACCCTGTACGTGAAATATGAAGACGATAAATCTGAAGGCTTTGCAGCGAGATAGCGTGCGTTGTGGTAAAATGTCTTTCGCTAGGTCCTCAACATAATGCAGTTCTGACTGTTCTACCACAATGCCATTTAACCCGTGTCAACCCGGAATGTACCCAACACCTCAGAGAACGTAGGTCAACGAAAAAGTAGAGATACGTGGGAAAAAAAAACGCGGTTAATAACCCAACAGCCTGGCGGGACGGTCCAGTTGGTATTACATTACCTAAGGTCTAACGCAAGCCACGCACGCAGGACAGCAGGAAAGAGAAAGATTCGGCCGCCGTATTCAACGCCGTATCTTCGTACCCTGCTTCGTCTCGCGTGCCCCGCTTGCGCTACAACACACGCAAGGGTTAATGACGCAACAACGGTAAGTACACTTGTTGGGTGTATGTAGCATTTCTTGCACATGGTGTGTAGCACATGCAAATTTTCTTGTTCGTCCAGACTTTCAGTTTTATGCACAGGATGTTGACATACTATCAATATAAGACAGAATTCAAAAATATATATGAATACAAGAAGAAGGAACACTTAGTTCCGGTGGTTTGACTTACTCGGCAACTGCCAGGTGCAAAAGCAATAACGTTCGAAATATAAACACACTCATGCGGTGCTGCATGTCTTATTCCAGACAAAAAGTCCCTTTCGAGCGCAAAAGAGCAACTACTCCAACATGAGGAATCACATAGTCTGAAGGCATAAAGAAGTAGTTTAGGTAAAAATAATACGTTCTTATTGACATTTAAGACTAACTACAAGCGACAAAAACATTTGGTAGAAGGGAAAAACAACCAAGTACGTCGCCGCTACTAGTTGCAAGTGCGAATATTAGTCTTTAAACCCTGCACCAATAAAGAACAGGCCAGCTAGTCAGAGCTGGCAACAGCCGCAAGACATCACCTTTTGCAATAGGTTATCTTTTTGCAAAATATTTAGAAATGGAAGTCGTTTCGTTTATCGCGCTGACACCTTGCGCATACCTTGCGCATTGCCCGGCTATCGCGGTTAATTTACAAGTTCTTTGATTTGAGCGAGTAGACGGTGCTTCAGGTTCAATATCATGCGTCATAAGCGCAAGAAATTATGACATTATAGCAAACAATGCGATCCTTAGCTATTAGTATAATAAATAAATCCCATCTAGGCTAGGCTAGATGGGATTTGTACGACTACAAATCAAGCGTATTGCTTGCAAAGCGCACCGCTGACCAATGTGATACCAAAAATCAACGTATATAGCGCTACTGCTCCAGTGCGCCGGGACACAAGAACTATGTCCGGCGAATTTGCATGCCATTATTCTGTGACTTCCGTAGAATTGTGAAAATGAAAATCGGAGCATCTATCACGTTTACAATATTGTTTGCTAGAGAGTAGCCCTTTCTAACGATATTTCTATATGTGACATGAACACTGTGGAGCAGTTAATTTGCATTAGAAATTCAGCGAGACCTACCGGGCTGCTTACGGACGAAGTTTACTGCAAAAAAAAGTGTATAAAGATGGCATCACAATCACGCAACTTGTATTCCTGCACGGGAGTGCCGCATTTCATTGTTCGAAACTAAATTCGCGTAATTTACCGAAAGCCCATGGCTGGTAAAGTTTGGCATGCTTAAATTATTTATTAAAATTAACAAGTCCCCTTTTTTGTTGTTGATAGAAGGTTTCGATTTGATCTCCTCCCTTCCACTCATTGTTGAACAGCGTGGTCATTTAACGGAAGAAAATGTAAGCAATAATGTTTAAACATTGTTCATTACAACGTAGACATTCAAGTTGGTAAGGCGCACGTAAACTGAGAGAATGCAAAATTGCTTTGAACCTCACCACAGTTGAAACAAATAATTCCACCGCTAGCTGAGCAGGCCACTAAGAAGCTCAAGAAAACGAATGCCTCGATATTCTGCCTTGGTGGCAGGTAACTGTTGCAGCACCTTTCACGGATGCAATGTACTTTCTGGCATGGCAAGTGCAAACTAACAATCATAGAAAAGTATCTTTTCACTAGAAAAGATACTTTATAGAAAAGTATTTATAGAAAGTATTCATAGAAAAGTATTTGATTCACTTCTGTGAATCAAATGGCGCTGCATCTTTTGTTCGCTTTTACCATCCCCAACGATGAGGCCACGATGCGCGACATTGATTGATGACGCCACGGCCCCTGGTATCAGTGTGTGGGGAAAACGTTACATAATGAGACTACTGTGAGTGAATACAGACGTATGAGATGTTTTGCAAGCACGCAGATTTTCGATCGTTTTTCTTTTAGCCATACGTACAACACGTACCTCGGACTTTAGAATCACCATAGATAACGTTATGTGCAGCTGCCTTAAATTCGACAGGCTGTGTCTCTCCTGAAGAAAGGTTGCTTGACTTGGATAAGCAGGGCTGGGTACGGATATGAGAGTGGTTCAGGTGAACAACGACAGAATTGTTCGGAGAACATAATTGAAAAATATTTTACCACCTCCTCGTTACCTGAATGTAGTGCTGTTTCATTTAAGAGCGAAGCCGTCTATGAGCAGGATCTCGGGATATCTTCGTGGTGTAAAGTCAAGGGGAAAACTGTCACCGTCAATGGCTCATACTACCAATAGGCATAGACCACAAGCACTAATCAAACTGAAGTGAACAATGGACACATTATCTGCAAGCATGCGTACAACATACAGAGCAGCACACCTTCAATAAAGAACAATGTCGAAACAACCATCTCAACCACGTGATTGATGATAAGGCGCTCCTACGCCTACATACAATGCGAAGCACTCCTCACATACGTTCCACGGTACAGGTTAATGTTGAGCAAGCGGCCATGGCAACGGCTGCTTGTGACGTGGGGAGTGACGTCCCTAGCCTTTCCTATGTAAAATAACCAGCCTATGAACTGACTGCTATGCTGCTGCAGCACCACAATGAACGGCAGCGTGCTGTCAAAATTATAATTGTTCCCATTAATGCCATTAATCTCAGACAGCCATTACTACCATTACTCTAAAGGCATAAAGCATTGCATACCCCTCTCAACAGTTGTAGTGGTGGTTTTCAAATGCTTCTCTAGACATTCTCTTTCGCAGGGCTGCAATGGCGAGTCAATTTTTTTCTTTAGAACGAGTATCAATATTTTAAAAATCCACAAATAGTTCACATGCTGGGTTTAAGGAAGAACTAAGGTGAGACTTGCTTCTCGTCTAGAGCTTGTCTAATGAGATAGCTGCACGTAGCTTCAATAGCGTAAGAATTAGCTAAGGTCAACCCTATATATATATATATATATATATATATATATATATATATATATATATATGAAGCCCGCAACATGTTCTTACCAGGCGGTTCAGCCATCGGGGGTGCGTCTGGAAACGTGAAATATTCCAATTATCAAGTGGTCAAACTTACGGCAAGCGAAGTCAAAATTTTTAAACAAACATCATGATTACTCAGCTAATCTCATGAATCAGCATGGCGACCTTGTTGAGCTGATAGTTCATATGAGTTGACGGCAGACAATCAACCAATAAAGCGTCATCAATAACAGCGAGTTGAAAAGAAGTGCAAAAGAAACAGTTACTATGAAATTTACTTCAACGAAGAGGTTGCACATGTCATCCTCCGCATTTAGTGTTTTTAGCAAACCTAGATTTGTGGCGGATTAGCTCTGAGGAAGCCTGCGAAGTGAAGGACGATTATAAACGCAAGATTCTCATAATCTTGCGGGCTTCCGCCGAATTCGTTTGTCGTATTGGGAGTCTGTATCCGAACTGTTTAATTTATTCGGACAAGTTGTGACACCTGCTAACCCTATGTTTAGCTGAGATGTTCTAGCGACCACCCGGGAAAGGCCTTGATCACGTGTAAGATCGCCTTTCCAGGGGGAATTTTCATTAGATGTCAAGCTTTCTTTAGAATCCCTTGGGTTTTTTATACGATCAGTTTTTAAGGTACTGACTGCTTCCGCGATCTATCTATCTATCTATCTATCTATCTATCTATCTATCTATCTATCTATCTATCTATCTATCTATCTATCTATCTATCTATCTATCTATCTATCTATCCATCTATCCATCTATCCATCTATCCATCTATCCATCTATCTATCTATCTATCTATCTATCTATCTATCTATCTATCTATCTATCTATCTATCTATCTATCTATCTATCAAGATATTCCCGTCAAGCTGGGTCACTGGGCAGGTTTTCTGTGGTCTAATGGCTAGCTCATCCGGCTGATGTGCTCACGAAACTGGATTGAAAACTAGCCATCGTACCAACTTGGTTAACTGGATATGAACACTGGATATGTGGAACTGGATATATGGCACGGGGTCCGTGCAGCTCTTCAATGAACCTCCATGATGCCAACTTGAGTACCTGGGTAAACGGAACTCTTTGTGTCGCTGTTCAGAGACAAATGCAATGCTTAATAAGTTCCGCCGTAGCACCACACAACTGAACCCGTGTCACGTGGGGACATAGCGGCGGTGCCAGTAGACGGGGCAGTGTGTGCGCTAGAGAAGAAGCGCGGTGGCCAGCACATCTGAACTTTGCCATTGCGGTGCATCGCTGCTTTCCTTCAATGCTAATCACATTAACGTCGGCATCCGTCGTAAGTTTGCAATTTAGCAAGCTCACTACATGTTCTTACCAAGTGGCTCCGGTATCTGGAGTTCATCTGAAAACGTGAAAGTTTCCAAATACGAAGCATTGAAATGTACCAGCAAACGAAGACCGGGTATGTAACTAATCGTCGTGACTGGTTCGCTGATTTTTTTTTAATTAGCACGGCCATCTTGTACAGCAGAACACATATATAAATTGACGGTAAAGAAATGACTATTAAAGCGGTAGCAGTCTCAGCTAGTCGAAAACATGTATATTGAAATCTGCTAGCTGGTTCATGTATATCTCAACGAATAACTTCCATAAATTCGCTCCGCGTTTAGCATTTCCTCCAAACCATATTTCTGGCAAACTAGTTCTGTGGAATCCTGCAAGGCGAAAGACCATCCAAGAAACGCAAAATTTTCTTAAGCTTACGGCATTCCGCAGAACTGAATTGCCATTTTTGGAGTCTGATCTTCGAAGTGATCATTCGTTCAGTCTAGTTGTGAGATTTGCTAACCTTTTGGTTAGCTCATATGGTTGAGGAACCACACAGGGAAGGCCTTGGTCTCATGGCCGATCGCCGTTCCAGGGCAAATTTTTCGCTTCATGTGAAGCTTTTCTTAAAAAATAGTAACGTTTTTTATGTCTTTAGCTTTTTTGGGTACCTAAGCTTTCCGGGGTCTGTCTGTCTGTCTGTCTGTCTGTCGGTCTGTCTCTCTGTCTAATTATCTATCTATCTATCTATCTATCTATCTATCTATCTATCTATCTATCTCTATCTATCTATCTCTATCTATCTATCTCTATCTATCTATCTATCTATCTATCTATCTATCTATCTATCTATCTATCTATCTATCTATCTATCTATCTATCTATCTATCTATCTATCTATCTATCTGTCTGTCTGTCTGTCTGTCTGTCTGTCTGTCTGTCTGTCTGTCTGTCTGTCTGTCTGTCTGTCTGTCTGTCTGTCTGTCTGTCTGTCTGTCTGTCTGTCTGTCTGTCTGTCTGTCTGTCTGTCTGTCTGTCTGTCTGTCTGTCTGTCTGTCTGTCTGTCTGTCTGTCTGTCTGTCTGTCTGTCTGTCTGTCTGTCTGTCTGTCTGTCTGTCTGTCTGTCTGTCTGTCTGTCTGTCTGTCTGTCTGTCTGTCTGTCTGTCTGTCTGTCTGTCTGTCTGTCTGTCTGTCTGTCTGTCTGTCTGTCTGTCTGTCTGTCTGTCTGTCTGTCTGTCTGTCTGTCTGTCTGTCTGTCTGTCTGTCTGTCTGTCTGTCTGTCTGTCTGTCTGTCTGTCTGTCTGTCTGTCTGTCTGTCTGTCTGTCTGTCTGTCTGTCTGTCTGTCTGTCTGTCTGTCTGTCTGTCTGTCTGTCTGTCTGTCTGTCTGTCTCTGCCTGTTTGTCTGTCCGGTCTGTCTGCCCTGTATGTCCTGTCTATCTGTCTTGTCTTGCTGTCTGTCCTATCCTGTCTGTGTTTGTCGGTCACTTACCTTTTCCTCGCCAAGTTTGCCAGCTGGATAGATAACCAGTGGTTAATACGTAGCTCATCAGGCTGTTGTGCCATGAAACAGGATTCATAACTAACCTTTCGACCAACATGTGTAGCTGGATAGTGGCAGAGGACATGTGGCACTGGAAACATGGCACAGGCTCCGCGACGCTGTTTAAACAACGTCTTTGATCCAGACTTGAGTAACTGGGTGTTTGCCAGTGTCTATGCAAATGCAATGCTTTACATCTTCTGCCGCAGCACCACATGTGTAATTTGCGACGGTGCCACTAGATGGCGCTGCGTGTGCATTGGGAAGAGCTAGAGAAGGAGCCACGTGGTATACACATTTCGACTTTACTAATGTTGTGTGTCGCTATATACTTCAATGCTAATCACATTAACGTCGACATCCATCGCAAATTTTTAATTTAGCAAGCTTACTGCATGTCCTTACCCGGCAATTCCGGATTCAGTGGTTCTTCATCTGAAAACGTGAAAGTTTCCAAGTAAGTATGAACCAGTAAAATTTACCACCATACAGAGGCTGAATATTTACCTCATCTTCGTGACTCGATAGCTGATCTCTTAAAATACCACGGTCATCTTATACACAAGAACATTTATATATTTGGATAGCTAAAGCATCAAGCCATCAAAACAGCAAGAACATTAGCGAGTTGAACAAAGTTTATTTGGAAACTGCTAGCTAATTCGCCCTTCATTCCACGAACAAATTGTGCAAACGTTCCTCCAGGTTTAGCAATTTGTGTAGCCTATATTTGCGGCAGATTGTTTCTGTGGAAGCCTGGAAGGCGACGGACGATTCAACAAACGAAAAATTGTAATCCCGTTGTAGGCTCTCATAGAAATGATTTGCCATATTGGGAGTCTCTGGTCTTCGAACCGTCGATTTATTCAGCTGCTGGCCTGCTGGCCCTTTGGTTAACTGAGATGATTATTCGACCACCCTGAAAAGGAGTTGGTCCCGCGTTCGATCACCTTTTGAGGATGGACTTTTTATTAGATGCGAAGATCCTTGGAGATGCTCCTTGTTTTTTTTATTCAATCAGTATTGTTAGCGCCGTCCAAAAAATTTCTGGGGGCACCAATCAATCAATCAATCAATCAATCAATCAATCAATCAATCAATCAATCAATCAATCAATCAAGAAATAAATAAATAAATCAATATAGGGCAATCTATCTATCTATCTATCTATCTATCTATCTATCTATCTATCTATCTATCTATCTATCTATCTATCTATCTATCTATCTATCTATCTATCTATCTATCTATCTATCTATCTATCTATCACTTTCCTGTCAAGCTAGGTCACTGGGTCCATTGTTTAATGAGTAGCTCATACAGATGGTGTGCTCATAAATCAGAATTCCTAACAATCGAACCAACTTGGGCAAAAGGGTATGTGCCGATGTTTATGTGTCGCTTTCCAGTAACACATACGGTGCTTTACGAGTTCTGCCGTAGCGTCACGCGTGAACTTTGTGGCGGTGCGACTAGATGGCGCAGCCTGTGCAGTGAGAAGCTCTAGAAAAGGAGCCCGGTGGCATAGACATAGTACCATAGCAGCATGTAACGGCATTCCTTCAATGCTAATCGCATGACCGTCGAAATCTCCCGTAAGTTTTCAATTTTGCAAGCTTGCATCTTACCAGGTGCGTCCGGACTCGGAGGTCCACCTGAAAACGTGAAAGTTTCACAATATCAAGCAGTGAAATTTAACAGGAAATGAAGGCCGCATTTTTAGTTCATCTTTGTGACTCGCAACCTGATCTCCTGAATCAGCACGGCCATCTTGTGCAAAATAAAATTTGTATGAATGGACGGTAAAAATTTAACTATAAAAATCTGTAGCAACCTTAGCGACTTGATAACAGTTTAAATGGAAACTGCTAGCTAATTCATCCTTTATTCAATAAACAAAATACTTTAATCTTACGCCTCGTTTAGCATTATTCTGGAACCTATATTTGCAGCAAATGGTTCTGCGGAAGCCTGCAAGGTGAAGGAGTAACCAAGAAACGCCATACTGTTATGCGATTGTGGGCTTTAGTAGATGTGATTTGCCATATTGGGAGTCTCTGGTCTCCGAACTGTCAATTTATTCGATCACGATTCCAGTGCGAATTTCTCAGTAGTTGCGAAGCGTTTATTGAATTTGTTTTTAGCTTTGGGCTACACGCCTCTGGACCGAATTCCCTCCATTCGCGAATGTAGGCCTGATGATTGCAGAACTGTGTTTCTGCGAAAATAAATATTAAGTATAAAGATGTACTTTCTGAAGAATGCATCCAGCCACCGATGGCAATATATATTCATACGAACAGCTTCTGCTGATGCCTGATTGCTTATAGAGGTGCCTTGACTGTACTCATGTAACTCTTTCCGAGACAAACTCTGTAAAGGTGAACCTATTCACATTAACTTTTTATTGGATGGCTAGGTTGGGACGAGCACAAGCGCCGTTTTGGTTTCGGGTTTGGCATTAACTGAAACGAAATTAAGAAAAGCAGCTAAGGAAGGGTTATTCCTTAAATATATTATCTCTCTATCTACTGTGATAAACACTGCATTTCGTCTTAAACAAAGAATAGAAGACAGCTGGACGGGCTCAATTCATTACGAGCATAGCTTAGCGAAATGTTCAATGATGAGTGTGTTACGAGGAACTGCTTAAGAAAGGCGTATTGTCACAGTGCTTAGAGTGAAGAGGTATCTGTGTGTCCAGCGATTACTCAGTGGACATCATAAGCTCACACTTACTTGGAGCCATTGTCAATGGCAATTCACCTGCGGAAGGAGAATTAATTTGTAGACAATTTGAAATCTGGCCCTTAGGCCAAATAACAGCGTGCCAAAGGCCAGCAATACTCACTCATGGCCTTGCTGTGTCAGTGGCGCGCAGCCGCGGAGGGGTCCTGAAAGATCACACGCAAAGCTTTGAAAATGATCGCAGTGCGCGTACAAAAAAAAAAAAAACGTCGAATTAATATGTGCATACAATATGGACTTATATTTCTGATAGAGAACTGCAGACTGAGTATAGAGGAAGAACATGTTCAGCAATCGCACCACGACAAAACATAGGTGCTGCACAAGAGCGGTAACCTGACTCGAAGGGCTGCTTAAGCATGTCTCAAACCCTGCAATAACGTGCTGCAATGAAATCTCAAACGAGGCACCGTATAATGGCACTTCTGACATAAGGTTATTTGGCGATGACGCCGGTTGGTGGAAACAGTACTTCAGTGAATAGCCATTTTTTCATGTGCAATCTTTTTAAAATCTATCAGAGTTCTCGAAAAACGCATGTAATGAGAACACCTTACAGTGTTATGGCTAATATCTTTACAAGTGTGATATCCACACTCCGTAATATGGTATCGTTGCGTAGGGCAAAAACCAATTACTCGATCCGGCATCTGTCACGTGCACAGCAGGTGCCATTGTGGGGGCCACGCGTGACGCAACCAGACCTAAATTTAGCCTCTCGCTCGGCGGTCTGGGAGGCGTAGCTCGGCAGTACGTTTGCCTATCCGTGCACCAGTGGTAGTGTTTGAAATTACTCACCATTAAATTAGGACGGCTTAGGAGTAAGGATCAACGGCGAATATCTCAGCAACCTTTCGTTTTGCAGGGGACATTGTGCTGTTAAGACACACTGGGGACGAGGATCTTAACAGAGTGTAAGCGTGGGGTTGAAGAATAATATGCAAAAAAGACAGATAATGATCAATAGCTTGGCAAGGGAACAAGAGTTCAGGATCGCCTGTTACTCTCTAGAGTCTGTCTGTCTGTCTGTCTGTCTGTCTGTCTGTCTGTCTGTCTGTCTGTCTGTCTGTCTGTCTGTCTGTCCGTCCGTCCGTCCGTCCGTCCGTCCGTCCGTCCATCTGTCCGCTTAGGTCTTGTTGCTCTTATGGTCGTTTCGTTAATTTGGTGTGTACCAAAGTTGGCTTACTATGACAATAGTGTATGACGAACATAAATGATAGGTACTGACATGAATATGAGGGCATGCGTGTCTTGTAGGTCATTAAACAGCCGCCTACATGTTGCTATGTACGAAAATTGACACATTATGAGAAGAGTGTATGATGAACATAAATGATCGTAGATGACATGAATATCATGACATGTGTCTCATGTAGGTCATGAAACAACCGCCTATTTCTTTCATACATACCAAGGTAACGAAATGACCAAGACACCAATTGGCATATTATGACATGAGTGCATGACGAACAAATGATGGGTCATGGCATGAATGTCATGACACGAGTCCCATGTAGGGCATGAAAGAGTCGCTTGCGTCATCGTGCTCTAACGGTTGCTTGTTAACTTTGTACCATCATCATCATCATCAGCCTAGTTACGCCCACTGCAGGGCAAAGGCCTCTCCCATACTTCTCCAACTACCCCGGTCATGTACTAATTGTGGCCATGTTGTCCCTGCAAACATTTTAATTTCATCCGCCCACCTAACTTTCTGCCGCCCCCTGCTACGCTTCCCTTCCCTTGGAATCCAGTCCGTAACCCTTAATGACCATCGGTTATCTTCCCTCCTCATTACATGTCCTGCCCATGCCCATTTCTTTTTCTTGATTTCAACTAAGATGTCGTTTACCCGCGTTTGTTGCCTCACCCAATCTGCTCTTTTCTTATCCCTTAACGTTACACCCATCATTCTTCTTTCCATAGCTCGTTGCGTCATCCTCAATTTCAGCAGAACCCTTTTCGTAAGCCTCCAGGTTTCTGCCCCATATGTGAGTACTGGTAACACACAGCTGTTATACACTTTCCTTTTGAGGGATAGTGGCAACCTGCTGTTCATGATTTGAGAATGCCTGCCAAACGCACCCCAGCCCATTCTTATTCTTCTGGTTATTTCAGTCTCATGAACCGGATCCGTGGTCACTACCTGCCCTAAGTAGATGTATTCCCTTACCACTTCCAGTGCTTCGCTACCTATCGTAAACTGCTGTTCTCTTCCGAGACTGTAAAACAATACTTTAATTTTCTGCAAATTAATTTGCAGACCCACCCTTCTGCTTTGCCTCTCCAGGTCAGTGAGCATGCATTGCAATTGGTCTCCTGAGTTACTAAGCAAGGCAATATCATCAGCGAATCGCAAGTTGCTAAGGTATTCTCCATCAACTTTTATCCCCAATTCTTCTCACTCCAGGCCTCTGAATAGCTCCTGTAAACATGCTGTGAATAGCATTGGAGATATCGTATCTCCCTGTCTGACGCCTTTCTTTATAGGGATTTTGTTACTTTCTTTGTGGAGGACTACGGTGGCTGTGGAGCCGCTATAGATATCTTCCAGTATTTTTACATATGGCTCATCTACACCCTGATTCCGTAATGCCTCCATGACTGCTGAGGTTTCGACTGAATCAAACGCTTTCTCGTAATCAATGAAAGCTATATATAAGGGTTGGTTATATTCTGCACATTTCTCTATCACTTGATTGACAGTGTGAATATGGTCTATTGTTGAGTAGCCTTTACGGAATCCTGCCTGGTCCTTTGGTTGACAGAAGTCTAAGGTGTTCCTGATTCTATTTGCGATTACCTTAGTAAATACTTTGTAGGCAACGGACAGTAAGCTGATCGGTCTATAATTTTTCAAGTCTTTGGCGTCCCCTTTCTTATGGATTAGGATTATGTTAGCGTTCTTCCAAGATTCCGGTACGCTCGAGGTTATGAGGCATTGCGTATACAGGGTGGCCAGTTTCTCTAGAACAATCTGACCACCATCCTTCAACAAATCTGCTGTTACCTGATCCTCCCCAGCTGCCTTCCACCTTTGCATAGCTCCTAAGGCTTTCTTTACTTCTTCTGGCGTTACCTGTGGGATTTCGAATTCCTCTAGGCTATTCTCTCTTCCACTATCGTCGTGGGTACCACTGGTACTGTATAAATCTCTATAGAACTCCTCAGCCACTTGAACTATCTCATCCATATTGGTAACGATATTGCCGGCTTTGTCTCTTAACGCACACGTCTGATTCTTGCCTATTCCTAGTTTCTTCTTCACTGTTTTTAGGCTTCCTCCGTTCCTGAGAGCCCGTTCAATTCTATCCATATTATAGTTTCTGATGTCCGCTGTCTTACGCTTGTTGATTAACTTAGAAAGTTCTGCCAGTTCTATTCTAGCTGTAGGGTTAGAGGCTTTCATACATTGGCGTTTCTTGATCAGATCTTTCGTCTCCTGCGATAGCTTACTGGTTTCCTGTATAACGGCGTTACCACCGACTTCTATTGCGCACTCCTTAATGATGCCCATGAGATTCTCATGCATTGCTGCAACGCTAAGGTCCTCTTCCTGAGTTAAAGCCGAGTACCTGTTCTGTAGCTTGATCCGGAATTCCTCTAGTTTCCCTCTTACCGCTAACTCATTGATTGGCTTCTTGTGTACCAGTTTCTTCCGTTCCCTCCTCAAGTCTAGGCTAATTCGAGTTCTTACCATTCTATGGTCACTGCAGCGTACCTTGCCGAGCACGTCTACATCTTGTATGATGCCAGGCTTCGCGCAGAGTATGAAGTCGATTTCATTTCTAGTCTCACCATTCGGGCTCCTCCACGTCCACTTTCGACTAACCCGCTTGCGGAAAAAGGTGTTCATTATCCGCATATTATTCTGTTCTGCAAACTCTACTAATAATTCTCCTCTGCTATTCCTAGAGCCTATGCCATATTCCCCCACTGACTTGTCTCCAGCCTGCTTCTTGCCTACCCTGGCATTGAAGTCGCCCATCAGTATAGTGTATTTTGTTTTGACTTTACCCATCACCGATTCCACGTCTTCATAAAAGCTTTCGACTTCCTGGTCATCATGACTGCATGTAGGGGCATAGACTTGTACCACCTTCAATTAGTACCTCTTATTAAGCTTCACAACAAGACCTGCCACCCTCTCGTTAATGCTATAGAATTCCTGTATGTTACCAGCTATTTCCTTATTAATCAGGAATCCGACTCCTAGTTCTCGTCTCTCTGCTAAGCCCCGGTAACACAGTAGATGCCCGCTTTTTAGCACTGTATATGCTTCTTTTGTCCTCCTAACCTCACTGAGCCCTATTATATCCCATTTACTACCCTCTAATTCCTCCAATAACACTGCTAGACTCGCCTCGCTAGATAGCGTTCTAACGTTAGACGTTGCCAGGTTCAGATTCCAATGGCGGCCTGTCCGGAGCCAGGTATTCTTAGCACCCTCTGCAGCGTCACAGATCTGACCGCCGCCGTGGTCAGTTGCTTCGCGGCTGCTGGGGACTGAGGGCCGGGGTTTGATTGTTGTATTCATATAGGAGGTTGTGGCCCAGTACTGCACCAGGGTGGCCAATCCTGCTCTGGTGAGAGAGTGCGTTACTGGTTCTGGTCACCGGGATCAGGCCGCACTCCAGGCCTGTTTGTGCAATTTTCTCAACACACGTTTTTTTTGTATTTTCCGGTGGAGAATTGCGCTGCACCGGGATTTGAATCACGGTCCTTTTGCACTGGAGACGGATACTCTACCGTCCCCGCAGGAGTTAAATTAAAAATTGGAGAATGGGGTTTTGCGTGACAAAACCACTTTCTGATTATGCACGCCTTAGTGGAGGACTCCGAAAATTTCGACCACCTGGGGTTCTTTAACGTGCACGAAATTCTAAGTACACGGGTGTTTTCGCATTTCGCCCCCATCGAAATGCGGCCGCCATGGCCGGGGTCCGATCCCGCGACCTCGTGCTCAGCAGTCTAACACCATGACCACTGAGTAACCACGGCGGGTCGCGCAGGAGTTGTACGCCTCATTTAACCTACAGTGGTGCCCAATTTTTGATCAGTCAAGGTGGGCCAATCTGAGCTCGGTTATACCGCATGGATGGCACTCGGCTAGAGAACCTGGTATTTATGACCTGCACATGTGTGGCCACACATAATTGAGGATATATAATTTTTTCTTTTAGGAGGGTTTCCGTACAGTGATAAAATGAAGGAAAAGACATTAAAAAAAAGAAAAAAAAAGAAAGGGGGAAAAAAAGAAACATAACTTGTGATTTGAACTCGTGATCCTTCAATGTTGCCCGGAAAGGTAGCTCAGTCGGTTGGTTCGTCAAGCCAGCGGTTACTTTCAAGCGCTATAGCTCCTGCTCCGAGCCTCATACTTATGTGGAAAGGGGCTGGTGTTGTCCGCGACAATCGATTTTTCTGATTCGATTCTGAGTCGATTCTGAGTGGTTGGAAGGCATAATTTCTTGGAAAAATGGCCGCCAGAGGAGCAGCGTGAACTCGGGCGGCTTTAGAGACTAGGAAAACTGCCTTAAAGTATTTAGACTTGAGGGGAAGCTTCGTCAACAGACTATAACACGGCAATCAGCACTCTAATTTAATTATAACCCTAATAATAATTGTAAATATTCATCTCATCTATAGGATCTAAAGCGCGCGCTGTTTCTTGCCTCTGCGTGTAGTAGTTAAGAGAGCCAGTTTAAGGGCGGAGAAGAGGGAAGGAAAAGAAAGCAAACTTGCAGCGCCGTGGTTTTAAGGCGAAACCGTGGTAGAGAAACGGAAAGGCGATATAAGCATGCGTGGCCATGATACGCACACGACAAACTGCCTTACAATATTTAGACTTGAGGAGAAGCTTCGTTAACAAACTATAACACGGCAATGAGCACTCGAATACGACGAGAGAAATAATTGAGACGTGGAAAATTCCCTTGAAATAAATCTGGTTTGCGAGACAAATGCTTGTATGTATTGAATCTCTTAAAAGATGAGAGGGGAAATATGCGCTCACCGAGAGGGCATCGTCAGCACGCGACCACCACCAGGCTCCTTACGGGGATGTGGAGAGCTTCGCGGCCGGAACGAAGCCTCCCCTCTCCGCCGGCCAGGCGTGGAAAACGCGCTTTCCGATCGCTCAAGGTTGCGTAGGAATAGTATAGCTCTAGCGTCTAGGAAAAGCTTTAACAGGTGCGAGGACGGCACGCATAGCGTGGGAAGCTAGCCGCCGGAATAGCTATCTTCGAGAGCTATTCTATATTATATTATATTATACTTCGAGAGCTATGACTGATGCTTTTCTATATATATGTATAACTTTGTACACTCCCCGCAAACTCCTTCGCATAACATCGATTCTCATACGGCGTGGGATCTACCGGCTATCTTATTTAAGAAAAAAAATAGGCAACAAACGATGCATGACAAAGTACGTGCGCAAAGTTGCCAGATGCGAATAAAACTATGCTTCGCATTAAGAAAAACTTACGTTCGTCTTAGCCAGAACCCGGATCTTCCCGAAAGAAAAAGCACGTTCATGACAACGATAGTATTCCTGCTGCTCGTCAATATGTGCATAACAGAGCCACGACGAGTCAGTGGATTAGGAAATGCAAGGAAGGAGGAAATGACTGGGATGCTCGTAAAGCGGAAAATATCATCGGCTGCGGTGAAATCGCCTCTGGAATTTGATGATCAGACGCGTCGCTATAGTGCGCTGATATTGCCACGGATGTGCGTCGCCACGCTCTCCAGTGATGTGGGATCTGCGAGTTTTCAGGCTGGATAACTACTGATATGCTAGCCATTACCGAGCTTAGATACGGTGCATCCGAGTGGCTTTGCTTCGCGTAGGGCAGTCTTTGAGTCTTGTGTTAAGCCCTGCGGTTCGCGTCGCCTAACTTTGGGTGGGCGAAATTGAAAACTCCCTATTGATACTAATGGGTGCTCGAAAAAAGCCCACCTTGCTCGTTGGGTTGGCCAGAGGCTCGCAGCGGCCGGGACTGCCGGATGCCGAACCGCAAAGGTGCTTTGTCAAGGCAGCTCCACGCGGACACGGTAGTGAGGGGGCCGGGGGATGAAAGTAGCGGTGACGTTTTCAGGACTACGCGGTGCGAAGAAAGACTGAAAAGCGACGGTTGGCTGGGCAAAGCTCTTCTTCTTCTGGCTCGTGCTACGCTACGGCAGCCGCTCCGCGAGACTTACCAATTTTGATTTTTTTTCGAAGCAATGGCTCTGGCCCACCACTGGCGCATCTCCGCAAAACTGGCTCGTCTCAAATTATTTTTCACTGAAGAGCACCACCAAATGAGATGTTCACGCAACTGGCTTATTTGCGGAATTCCTCTTCCTGTCGTCAAAGGAAGTGGTAGCAGTGGCAGACATTTGCGTAGACTAAACGCAAGAAAATAAAGTTTAGTGATGATGATATTCGGGGTTTTATTGTGCAAGAGTCAATGATGATCAAAGAGCACCACTCAACGGTCGACTGTAGTCGATGACGTGGTCAATGACAAATAGCAAATGTATAGGTGTAGAGTGACTGAACAGAGTCCTAACATCTGTGGCTTTAATGCGAGTAAAATATATACGTGTCGAAATAATGACAATGCCTAGTGAGGTGTGCTATTGACACGAGAGATATGTTTTGAATTGATTGACATATTGAAAGGTGTAAATGTCAATAGCCCCAATACCTCGTGAAGGCATTTAAACGCAAAGACCTGGAGGCGTGTGCTCTACAAAACACTACTATCGCAGCAGAAGCCGTTGGTGGAAATATGTGCAAGAAATCTCGTAGGCTAATTACATGAACACAACTTCATTTACGAAATTTAAAACAACTTTGGTCCCGACTAATGGTTCCGCACCAAGAAACATTGCTGGATGGAGAGGAGTTTGCTTTTGTTAAGCTGCAGGAAAGTGCCTTTCTCGCTCAGTTTTCGGTTGCCGGCCATCTAGCACGAAATGGAGTACGGACAGCCGCTTGCTACATGTAGAAAAAGTGGGAGGTTCACCGCCAATAAAAAAGTAAGAATGGTTCCCATATGTGTGCCGTATTCTCAGTCGACCAAACAGGACATCATTTCGTCGCTCTTTTGCTATCGAGGACCAGTTACAGAAATACTGCTTCATTGAACGGAATATATTCAGGGTTTCTTTCTATCTAATGGATTGACAGAAATGTCTGAGTTATTTGACTTCAGGTCTACAGCCGGGTTAGCTGGATGGATAGGATGGCTGTTTTTGTGTTGAGCACGCTAGCTCAGTTCTAGCTGCTCCAAAGCAGCCCTCTTGACCGTGAAGGGCCGTCGGCCCGAAGGAAAGCCCCCTGGACAGTCAAACCGTGTAAAGGGGGGTCGCGAAACACTACTGGGTCTTCCATCTGACAACGGCAATGTTATCGCGTTAATACTTTGAGAATACCTCGCCCTTGCAATTCGACGGGGAACTGTCATGGTGGCGAGTGAGACGAGACGCGGAAATAAAGAAAAAAAATTGAGAAATGGGCGGAAAAGGTACCACGCGAACGCGCTTAACCAATTAGGAGACGCAAACCTTCTCTCTTGTCGTGTCTCGTGTTCGTCGCCGCAGCTGTGGCGGCAAGATGCAGGTATGTCGCTACCTTATCCAGGAGGTATAGGCGCGAATCGCCGCAACAAGGTGAACATTATTTTCACGCGGACCAAACAAAGACCGAGTTGATTTTAACCGAAGCGGAACACGGTGGGTTACACTTACAATGTCGGGCGCGGCGTGGCGCTAGCAGTCAAAACAATCCGAAACTGAAATTGAAACCGAGGATTTAACAGCCAGCCCATGCCGGAGTGACGCCGCCGCCAGCATTTGTGCTTCATTCCTGCTGTTGTCAGTTGTGCTAGCTGGCTGTGTTCGGCTCGCGTGTTCGTCGACATTGGTACTGTTTGTGACTTTTTCGTGTGGGGTATGCGGCTTTTTGTTTGTGTTTGTTTAGAAAAAAGGCTCATTTTCCCTGAATTTTTCCAGCTCGAATATACAGAGCAGTTGTTAGCGAAATAGTGTCACCTGCCCCCAATTATTTAATAAGTTTTACTTTCATAAGTACATAAGTAATTTCACATTTAATTGAAGAGTGTGGTTACTTGGACCACGCTAATTAAGTAATTAATACATAATGATGTAATTAACGCATTTGCAAATAAATTTGCTTTATGCAATGCACTGGTGATCCTGAGACTTCTAGAAATGAAAAAAAAAAGTATCTACATAATGTTCATCTAATGTGTATTCTTATGTGTAGTGTTTGAATTGTATCTGCTTAGATAGGAGCACCTTTCCCTTGACAGGTTTTTTCCATGTGTGTCACGAATTATATGAATTGTAAGTTCATTTCCACAGCTGATTTCCTTCAGGTTAACGATGTATAATAAACATTTGTGCTTCAATTCGATTCCATGCTGCTAAACTTTATGTAAGGAGTTGACTTCCACGTCCTTTCAATATCACTATCTTTTCCTAAACCTCTGCACGCAATTGCCCACATGGGAGTTTGAGAAGACCTGAAAGAAAAGAGATCAAACTGCAAATATTCACAAGCACAACAAGCGGTCTTTGCAGGTCGTGTCGCGGTAAACAAGCGGCTTCCATTCAGCGCATGGTGAAGTGGCGCTACCTGCCAACGTCCACAAGAGGAGCGACCGCCCCAGACCATAGCCCTACGCACTCTATCCTTCTAGTACACTGTAATACAAGGGCAACAATCTTCTTTTGCAGATCTTGATTGAAATTATGCGTAACACACAAATTAGTGGTGACACCTTTGGAGCTATTCAATGAGCACAGCATGCAATACGATGGCGATAGATGACGATATGCACATCTCAGAGAGCACGTCATGAACAGATCGGTGCATCGGCCAAATATGAAGACAAACTTCCCCAGAAAAATGATGATATCAGTTAAAAGCGCCTGCTGCTGTGACCGTAAAGTAGTACAGAACGGTATGAATCAAAAGGTGCCGATTGTTAAAGCGCACATGTCTTTGGCGACTACACGGTATATCTTATCTATCACACAATCAATATTTTGCTGATTTCTGGCTAGGTATGCTGAGAAATGCGACAAAGTGAGCCGAAAAACGGATATTTAATATGGGAAGTTGAAGCGAGAGAACAACGAATAATATAATATTATATAATAATTATATCATACTATAACACAATAAAAAATATCCCCCCCCACGTACTGATGCCCTTGGCAAGTGCTGCGCGCTTTCAGTTCTCGGAAAAGAAACCGCAACCGCCCGGATGGGACGTCACGTGATATTCAACGTCCTCTTCACTACACGAACACGCCAAAACGGGTCACCCCTCAGTGGGTCGTCATCGTCGCATTCGTTCACGGAGTAGTAGTCACTGAGGTGAACGTTCAGCAGGAGCATCGCCATGTTCGGCCGCAGGTTGGTTGACGGTCTTGCCAGATCCTTGCACTGCGCAGGCAGCGCAATCCATAAAGGCGCTTTTTAAAACATTTTCCTGCCCACTCCGAGCCATTACGTCATGCATGCAATACGAGATCCCAAGATTGTTGTTATTGTTGTTGATTTTAATAAGGATGGCATATTTGCTAAAGAAATGAAGGAACTTGTAGAAGAGTAAACCGGATAGCGACCATTACTTTAAGAAATATTTCGTTTAATGCACAGCAGGCAATAACACCGAAGCTAGAACAGACTTCTCTCGCTATTCACATTTTAATGATTGACCGATTTTAAAGAAATGTGATGCATTTGAAAGAGTTCAGTTCTGGTGACTGTTCAAAGCGTAATTTCGATTTCGGGCCTAGATCTTGGTAAAAGTTTTTGAAATATTGCAAAGTTAGAAAAAAAATAGATGCCCCAAATTTATAAGTTGACAGCTCTGCATCAAGAAAAGATATGGCGGTTCTGTGAATGGCAACCATTAGATCATAGAGTGCGGTGAACTTTGACGCGAATTCGCAAGGCTGTGTACAAGAGTTCTTCAAAATCTATATTTTCATATAATTTTTTTATATTCATACGCGACAAGACAACTTTGTTCGCTTAGTTGCCCTATTAGATGCAATTCACCGAATTGTGATTTCATTTTTCGTTGCCTAGTTACAGGGTTGTAAACTTGATATCTTCGTTTTCTGAAAATTTGCAACTTTTGCCAATTTTTATAAACAATTGATATCATAAATGTAAAATTAGATATAATGAGTCGTTAGATTTTATGTTTTTATTTGATACACCAAATATCGTAAAATTTGGTGCAGTGATTGCCGAGAAAAACAAATTCTCCTCTTACCTGTATATATATAGCAGCACCCGAGCTAAAGGTTCCTCTTAATTTGCAATTGGAACACGAAGCGCTACGTAAGAATAAAAAAAAGGTTGCTTAGCACAAGAGGGTATACAGAAGGGCAACCTTGAGCAGTTACATGGTACCACGTTCGCAATATACCATCAATATCACCTAAACAGTGAGACAGGTGTACTGTCTCATCAGATAGCTCATTCTATTGCTCAATTGTGTTTGAAAAAGACAACAAAAATTACTCGAGGAATATAATGTGGCCCTTATATGATCTCCCTTTATTACTATTGTCGTTTCGCTTCGACATGAAATGCCGAGTGTGTGAGAGAGAACCAACGTTCAATAATGCGAATCAGTGAGAAAGAGTTCCATCTTCTTCCAAGGCGGATGCCTACTCAGTCCAGGTAGCCATTGGCCTTTGCTTTTTCACCAGGTTTCGCCTGTCCTACAAGTCCAGGGCTGCGAGCCTGGCCTCCTACGGTCCTTGGTGGTCTTCTGTGCTTTTGTTTTCGGTTCTTGATTGAACTTCTTGATTGTCGGGTTCAGTAAGATTTGGACACTCTATCACCACGTGACAAAGGGTGTCCGGCACCCCACAGGAGAGGCAAAGGCTCGAGAATTGGGTCGAGTGCATTTTATGCAATATGAAGCCGCGTACAATAGAGTTAGGAGTTTCGTTAGACTAGGGTGGGGTAAGGGGCGTACCCTGTTTTAAAGTTTGTAATGCTGCAGGATATCCAAATAGTTTTCGAAAATATCCTGGGGCCTCGTCGCCTTTCAGTACCTCTCTGGCAGGAAAGCACAGCTTGTATGATCTCGGGCAGGAGAAGAAACAGATTTATCGGTGCCAGTGCAATATTGGTAAATAGTGCAAAACATTACACAAAGTTTTTCTTCTTGAGCAGGATGATTTCCAGCCAAGTGTTCTCTGAATCGCAGACTTGTGACGGAAAATTTGAAACTAGAAATCAAGATGACAGAAGCAACAACAGCAGCAGCAAATCATTTCGCAAACCCCAGCTGCCCAGAGAAGCGGCTAGAACATTCTGCTGATGAACACAAAAGTGTTCTATCCCCAGGTACTAAATAAAAGGCTCTCACGTAGTGCCAGTGGAATGATGCAATCATCTCTGGTAGTGACAGCTCACAGGCACAGGAGACGTGAAAAGGCTGGTTATGATTGAGCAGATTAGATAAAAAGACAACACGCTATCCCCTAATTCCACACATCTATTCACATTGGTTCCTGCTCTCTATTAGGCGTGTGGACAGCAGTAAGAAACATCTGTCGGCAGTGTCAGGGACGTGTTTATTGCTGCTGCCGGTGCTGCTGTCGACGCAGCCGCCTTCGCACCGTTTGAAGGTAGTGCTGGTGCTGCTGCCAAGTTTTTCCAAACGATCTAATAACATTGTCCCGGGTAGCAAAGCCTTTCAGATACGTTATGCGTGTTGCCCTCGCTCGGGGTACTCTCTGTGGAGAGGGGTTGCCATTTTCATCATCATTGCTGCTGTTGCTAACGTCATCACTAACATCATCAGACACGTCACCTTCATCAAGACACAAGCTGTGCAACACTGCACGTGGTGCAACGACGTTGGCAGCACGGTCTGGGTCGTAGTGGAGGGCGCGGTACCGCTGAAGGCAGCGGAAGCGGTTCCTCAGAAGCCCAATGCACTGCTCCACTACGGACCGTATGGCAGCATGTGCAGTGTTGTATCTGCCTTCTGCAGTGTGCATGGGAGGGTGTCCTGGGACTGGAGTCAGGAGCCATGGTTCCAGGGGGTAGCCCCTGTCACCCGCATAATCATGAAACTGGTATGAAATCGCCTGCACAAAGTTGAGTAAGCGAAGCATAGGTCATGCAACGCACCTACTACAGGAAGGCAGCGATAAAGGAAGATACAGGCTGCGCACCTGACGCAACTGTGATCACACATAACAATAGCTGGGACACAGGAGCATCCCTATTTGCAGCAAGGCAGCTCTTTGTGCGAGTTGTGTGTTCATTCATGCTGGATGTCTGCGACTGGGCAGTGGTTCGTCGTTTCTCCCTCAAGCCGGTATACTTATACACGATTTAACCTTGACTACGCATATATATAAAGGAATGCTCGCCCACTGTATTGGATGTCGCTCTTACCGCTGCGGCAATGTGCTGTCACCAATAGGATGCTATAACCACCAAAATATGTATTTACTGTGTAGTAAAAGGGGCTAGTGCGTTCAGAGGCGGCGCGCACCGTGCATTGTCGCGAGGCGGCAAGCGGGGAAAGGTGCGCCACTTGGGCGGGAGCCCACGCGATGGTGACGTCGCCGCCAGCATCTGTCGCTCATTCCTGCTGTTGTTAGTTTAGCTGAGTGCGGCTCGCGTGTTCGTCGACATTTTTGCTGTTTGTGTTTTCTTTGTGTGGTGCTTGAGATAGTTGTATGCATTTGTTTTCAATAACGACTTCGTTTTTCCTGAATTCTTGCAGGTTGAAATATACACAGCCGTTGTCACCAAAATATCGCCTCCTGTACCTAAGCATTTACCTTTTTAATAAAACATATTTACTTAAATGCATAAATTAATTCAGCTTTTAATAAACAGTATGTTTATTTGGAACACTCAGTCATTAGGTAAATAATTATTAAAAAGGAAGATAGCCGTTTTATATATAAATGCTCTTGCTATGTCCAATGCGGCCTTGATCCTGCGACGTTCATAAATGAAGGAAGCTAATGTTCATGTATTGTGTGTTCTTATATCTACTGTTGGAATTGTATTTGCATAGGAGAAGTACCTTTTTGTCGATACGTTTTTTCCTTCTGCGACACGTAAGTATAAGATTTGCAAGTGCATTTCCATAGTTGATTTTCTTCAGGTTGAACCGGTAACTATAGCATAATACTTGATTCCATACCGCTAAATTTACCGCTAAGGAATTTACTACCGCTTCTTTTCAATATCGCTGCCGTTACTTAACCCTGAACATGCAATACCCCACATGGGAGCTCGTGAGGACCTTCAATAAAAGGAATAAAACAAAATATTCTTACGTGTAGTTGATGTACAAGTCTATTTACAATATATTTACACGTAGATCAACGGTGGCGAAAATGGCGACGCTATATCAAGCGGCCACACGTCGTCTTCTTCCTCCTCAGTGCAGCCACATTGTGGCAGCTCTTCCGTATCAATGTTCACAAGCGCAACAAGCAGTCGTCGCATATCGTAGCGGAGTAAACAGGCTACTTCCATTCATCAAAAGCCAAAGTTACGCCACCTGACAACGTCTACAAGAGGATAGTTCGCCATAGGTTATGCCAGAGCACACTACTTGCTTCTAGTACACCGTAATACAAGAGTAACAATTATGTTTTGCAGATCTTGATTGAAATTATGTACAGCGCACTGGGGCAGTGGCAACACCTTTGGAGCATTTTGACGAACGCAGCAGGCAATGCGAGCAAGATGATGATATGCGCATCTCTGAGTGTACATCCTGAACAAATCGGGGTACCTGCCACATATTAAGCCCAAGTTGCACGGGCAGCTGACGGCGTTAGTTGCAGCAGCCGGCTGTTATTATTGTAAAGAAGTACACAACGGGCTGAATCAAAATGTGCTGGTTCTTAAAGCGCATATGTGCTTGGGAAGTACAGGGTATGATGGTACAGGGTATGATGTATCATCCCAAACGCACATTTCTTTTTGCTAATTTATTGCTCATTGTACGTAAAAAACATAGCAAAGTAAACAGAAGGACAAAACATTATATGGTAAGCTAGGGTGATGCAACAGCGAATCATTCATTAATATATAAGAAATATATAACAATATAATAAAAGAAATCCCAAACATGCTTCGTGTGTTGCTGCCTCAGGCAAGTGCTGCATGTTTTCACTTTTCAGGGCAGAAACCGCAACCACCTCGATGGGACGTCACGTAATATTCAACGTCTTCTTCACCACGCGGATGCGCCAAAACGGGTCGGCCCTCAGCGGGTCGGCATTGCCGCATGCGTTGACGGAGTAGTCGCCGAGGTGAACGTTCAGCAGGAGTATCGCCATGTTTGGCCGCAGGTAGGTGGACGGTCTTGCCAGGTCCTTGCACTGCGCGGGCAGGCGCAAAGTCACTTTTTAAAATAATTTCATACACCCTACAAGCCATTACGTTGTGCATGACATACGGGATCCCTTGATTGTGGTTATTATTGCTGATTTTCATGAAAATATGCACATATTTGAGTGGATCTACTTGGCATGTCGTCGACCATCACAGAGTGGAATGACTCGTGAATTGTTTCGCTTCCTTTTTATGTTTGTAGCATCGGGATGATGCTTTATAAGAGGGGGACATTAACACGAGTACTTCTTTATGTTTATCAGGTGACCGCTTTTCAACGGCCAGCAAATGTGAACTTTATCACTCAACGCGAGAAGCGCCTGTTTGATTTGGAACTTGCGCGAATGTTACCGATCATTCGATCTGTCGCGTATGCATGCATGACACGGAATGCAAAGTGGTTTTTCTGAACCACGCGGGCTCCAGCGATTACACCTGAAGCTTCAACGGGTGATGTATAACAGCCGACGCGCTTGACACGCTCACACATTCCCCCGATTCTCGACTCTGCTACTGTGTTCTTCCGCGTCACTACAACGTGAGAGTATTTGAAAGATGCATGGCAAGCGCCAGACATTTTTTTAATTATCGTATCTACGTGAACTGACCAATCTAGTTTAGACGTGAAACGCGATAACAAGGGCGCTATAACGTAAAGCTATTCCAAACTTTTCTATTCCAATTCTGCAATCAGCCCTCCGCGATTGGTCACAAACTTTTTGGACCACCCCCACTTCGCCTGTCTGTCACGCGACCTCATGAAAACCGTGATACCTCTCCATCTGATATGACGTGTACACACTGATTATGCATGATTTGACCGAACAAAGTAAAGATAGTCATTTATGATTCGACGCCTTTTCGCCGTTAGACCTCGACTATTGGTCAAAAGTGTTAGAGCTGCACCCACTTCACCTGCCTGTCACGCGACGTCAGAAAACCGCGAAAACTCACCACGTCAACGAGACGTGTACGCGTTAAAGATGCATTATTATGCCGAATAAAAGTGAATTTTTCTCTGAATAGCCGCAGGCTGCCTCGTTTCGAAAGGAATAAAAGATGGCTGCCGCCGATGGCTCAGGCACTGGCTACTCGCCCCTGCCGGAGAACATGGGTTTATTTGCGTGTAATAAAACTTTCTACGTGGCCGTGTAATGCTTTCGAGAACTTCCGGTACGTTTACAACCTTGTTCTGCCAACTCTTCTTCGCAGAGGATCCGTTTTAGCGTCATTCTTAAGCTTCCGTTGCATGCCGCCGCGATTGTAGACCAGCCACCGCAAGCTAAGTAAGGGAAAGCGGACCAATCGCAGACGCCGGCACCACCCTCTTCATCCGGTTATCGATATTCAGTGCAGTGGCTCGGCCCCATCGAATCCCTCTCCATTTGAGCATGCTCCTCGCCTCTTGTGAGCCAATTAGACAAGACAAGCCGCTCAGTGCAGGCAATGTTATTCGTTTTTCAAGCCAACAAAAGTGACCTGCTATGAACGAGGGGAGCATTTTATTGGTTTGATCAGGAAACCCTGTGAGTAACCGCCCGATGCTTGCGTCGGTGGTTACGCAAATTTGAAGTCAGGAGATTGGACTAAAAACATATTGGAATAGTTTTACGTTATAGCGCCCGCATTGCGCAATACTCCCCTCCACCTCTGTACTTCCTGCATGGACTAAAATATTTAGCAATGTGAAGTGTTGTGGTAAGTGTAGCAGGCTAAAGTATTCTATCGACAATCATCGATTTCAGTAAGCAGGCGATGCAAATGCCGAAACACTCACCTTTTTCTCTAGAGTATCCTCATCCTCAAAGATGAAAATCAGAGATGGCTGAAGTTCCACAGATGCGATGCCGACGTCCGGGTGCACTAGGCTACGAGTTAAGCGTGAAACATTTTTACATGGCTGCAAGAAAAAAAGAAAAACGGTGTCAATGTATTCGTAAAGCTGCCTACAATCGTATCTACAATCTCAACAGTACTCTAATTGTTGCGGGCTTTCGAGCGGCACAAGAATTGCCTTTGAGATGTTGTCATTCAGTGGTCAAGCGTCCGGGCACGGATTGGACGTCGCTTGGAGCAGTCACTAAGCGAGACACCAGAGACACCAAGACTGACAGCGAGACTTAAGAGATACCAGAATTGTGAGAGAGAAAAGAGCAAAGCACGGCCGCCAAATGCGAAATTTCGTTTAATCCGTCATAAAAGTACTAATGCAATGAAAGCCGGCAAATAACTGTAGCAGTAACGATTCAAGATATTTAGAAACCACACTTGCACCCAATAAGGGAAAAGTCATTGGAAGTGCCCATTAACTTTACCGTATATTTCAAATAAACATACGCATTGTGAACACAACAATATGATTATATTCTCTCGCGGGTATCCCAACTCAAAGCACCAGGGCCGAATTCAACTTGTATAACTCATTGCAAGTGTGACCTAGCCAAATAGAAACGTTTAGGCTCCTGCTGTATGATAAACTACTGAAGGGAACAGATCAAATCACGGCTGTCAACTATATATATATAGGGTTCAAAGATTTCGAATCATGTTTACGTGATTACCGGTGCAGGGAGGAAAGATTCAGCGTGGGGACAACGTCTTGACAAGGAAACTTTTCTTCAGTAATGGAAACAACTGCTTTACTTGGCTGCATTTATGCAAACAGACAATTTCACCACCAAAAGCGAGTAATAGGAAAGTGTGCGAAGGAGTAAAGTAGGGCTGACGAAATACAAATATTCAAAAAGTGCTGCTATAGAGGGAGATTTCAAATGGGTTCCCAAGGAGGGCAGTTTGCATTGTGCCATAATGGGGTGGCGGGCGATGAGGCGGGTTTCAGCTTCGCTCTCATACCATGCCAATCATTTACAACACGTTCAGTCCTTTACCCTCAGCTTTCTCTTTTCCACATTTAAAGCCACATGCAAGAGTTCTGCATCATACTTCTAGTTTGTTTACGAAGAAGTGAGATTTGCGTAATTCTTAGCTGAGTCACCTAGAACGACGGATCAAAGGAAATACAGGTTTGAGAAACAGATAAACTTACCACGACGTCATAGTTCGTCGTAAAGAAGAGGTTGCACTCGCTGTATAACAATGCGACGTCCAGAGCGCCTTGGTGCTGATAGCTTTGTGTCGTATTGTACACCAGTGTGGCCAACTCGAAAGACAGGCCCGTTTTAACCTTCAAGCTGTAGGACTGGCGTTTCGACATCAAAGCCGCATGCCTCCTCTGTGGACAAAACACACACAACAAGGTAAGAGATGTTTTCGAAAAAAAAGTACAATTCATAAATTATGCTTCCCGAAACCATGATCCCATTGTGGCACACGTTGTAATGCAGGAGTAATCATTAATTTTTACCCACTCAGGTTCATTACCGGGCACTTAAATCTCAGTAAAGAAGTGTTTTTGCACTATTCCCTCATCGAAAAGCAGGCACTGTTACATGGTTCAAACTTGAAAGAGCGCAAGTTTAGGCATGTCGGTATTACATAACCGCGTCTCTCGTTCCTTTTCGTGTTCTAAACACTTAAAAGTCATGGTTTCAAATCACGACTTTAGGCTCAGCAGCTTAACTCCAAAGCTACTGAGCTGGAATGGCCGGTTAAACGTGTCTTCAGGAGTCGTCGGGTGGCTAAGGGCCAACTCGATTTTGTGACTTGAGTTTTCGTGAGCCTATCTCTGGACCGGAGAAACGACTCGGTATGTATGACAAATAAACTGCACGGGGCGAGCACTTCAGGAATAAAATCAGGGCCGCTATAAGGTAAAACTATTCCACACTTGTCTATTCCAGTTCTGTAATCAGCCCACCGCGATTGGTCGAATACTTGTTCGGACTACCCCCCCCCCCCCACCACTTCCCCTGTCTGTCACGCGACGTCACGAAAAACGCGATGGCTCCCTATCTAATATGATGTCGACACACTGAAAATGCATGATTTGACCGAACAAAAGAAAAATAGTTATTTCTGATTCGACCCCTTTTTGCCATAAGCCCTCGGCTATTGGTCACAAGTTTCCGGGATGCACCCACTTCACCTTCTTGTCACGCGACGTCACAAAACCGCAAGAACTCACCGCGTCAAAGTGACGTGTACGCCTTAAAGATGCATTATTATGCCGAACAAAACTGAATTTTCTTCTGAATAGCTGCAGGCTGCCCCGTTCCGAAAGGAATAAAAGATGGCTGCCGCCGATCGCTCAGGCACTGGCGACTCGCACCTGCCGGAGAGCATGTATTTATTTGCGTATAATAACTTTTTTGCGTGGCCATGTAACGTTTTCGAGCACTTTCGGCACGTTTACGACCTCGTTCTGCCAACTCTTCTTTGCCAAGGATCCGTTTCAGCGTCATTCTTAAGCTTCCGTTGCATGCCGCCGCGATTTTCGACCAGCCACCCCAAGCTAAGTAACGGAAAGCGGACCAATCGCAGACTCCGGCACCACCCTGCTCTTCCGGTTATGAATATTCAGTGCAGTGCCTAGGCCCCATCCAATCCCTCTCCACTTGAGGATGCTCCTCGCCTCTTGCGAGCCAATTAGATAAGACAAGCCGCTAAGTGCAGGCAATGTTATTTGTTTTTCAAGCAAACAAAAGTGACCTGCTATGAACGAGGGGAGCATTTGATTGGTTCGTTCAGACAACCCTTTAGGTGGCAGCCCGATGCTTGCGTCGGCGGTTACGCAAATTTTACGTCAGGAGATTGGAATACAAACATATTGGAATAATTTCACGTTATACGGCCCCAAGTCTCTGTCTCCACTCTAAATCATTAAGCGCCTCGTAGAGGCAAAAGTGTGAGCGTTAATAATTGAAACGCGGGTATTACGTTTCCTGCTGCTTGGTAATTGCACTACAATAAATGTTGTTCAGTGATGTCTCAACACCTAACACAATGTGCGACTCAGAACACATGAAAACGCAGGATAAATTTTCACATAACCAACGATTAATACTCCGGCCACTTAGGCCACTTTATCACGATTCACGCTGGAGAGAGTTCGAATGTTGAAACCCCTCTACCAGGTTACCAATATTTATGTTTCCGATGGGAACATAAAACGTGACGAGGATATGAAAGCACCTTCTCACCTAGGCAAATCATTAAAACATCAGCCATAACGCATACATTGCGCATTTGTGCGTAGAGAATAAGTGTGGCTTAAAAAGAGGGTGTAGACGCGCCGACATAGTGTTTACTTTGTCATTGTCTTGCTTTCACACAATTTCCTGGGTTTAGTCTATCTAGCTCGTAACAACTATTGTGTGCAGCGCACAACAGCCCGTACGATGTAAAACTCTTCGTCTTATTTTATTCCAATATGCAGACATGAAATTTACGTAGGCAGCCACGAAAGCATGGGGCGGTGATTCGCAGCATTGTTTGAACAGCCCAATCAAACAGTCTGCAAAGTAATAGGTCACCTTGATTTGTTTAAAAGTAAATAACGGTGCTTCTATCACTGTTTTTTCGATCTGATTGGATGACGAGAGTGAAAGGGAGCACATAAATGGGGAGGATTTCACTGGGACTGAGTTAGCACAGTGAAAGTACGTAACCAGATGAGGGAGGCGGTGCCAACACCTGCGATTTGTCCGCTTCCCATGGATTAGTTATGGTGGCTGGTCCAAAATTGAGGTGGCGTGCAAATGAAGATTAAAAATGCTACTAACGTGTGTTCTCAGCGAAGAAAAGTTGGCAGAGTCATGCAGCACACATGCTCAATGGGCTCGACAACATTATACTCCAAGTCAAAAATTTTTATTATACGCCGAGAAAACCATTCGCCCCGGAAGCTCAGAGTAGCCAGTGACAGAGTCCTTGGGGGAGGGGGGGAAGCGAACTTACATTCTTTTCGGAAAGGGGTTAGTCTCTGGCTATCTAGAACAAAATTGGGCTTTATTATACATGCTAATGCTTCTTAGGGCACAAACGCACTTTTCGGGGGCCATTGCTGTCGTATTTGTGACGTCACGTGAGAGACAGGCGAAGTGGGTACAGATCCTAAAAAAATGACCAACAGCGGATGGCTAATGACAGAAAAAAATGTAAATTCCGAAAGAAATATTTTCGTTTGTTTAACGTAATAATGCCAAATCTGTGCGGACACGTCGTATTCGATGGAAAGTTTGCGCACTTTTGGCGTGACAAATATGAAATATCTTTAAGTTATAGTTATCAGCGTTTCAGTGAAAAATGACAATTTTGGGGTTGCTACGGAGTTCTTGCAATGCGTATATTAAGGTTATACGGGCAGCGTTCCAGCATTTCTTCCTTCTCATTGGGAAAATGTGTTACCTATGCGTGATCCCCAAAAGGCGCGTATAGCGCGCGACACTAGGTACACACACAGTACAGGGACTCCGCCATGGAAATGTCGTGGTTGTGACGAAAGCACGTAGCTTTCTTTATCAATTTCCTTTGTTTTCGTGCAGGTCGGCGGTCAGACTCACCCGCCGACGGAACTGCACGCAAGCCGTGCAATAAATTTCGGGGCACCTTCGTCGCAAAAACGCCGATTAGCTTTGAGACACACGCGCTGTAGCGCGAGGACTATGAGACGGCTGAAGGTATGGATGTTTGACGGTGGTGGTGCTGCCGAGCGTTTCCCCGCCGCTGGGTCTGACTTTAGCCAGGCGTTTTTGTCACCGCAGTATGCTGCACTTCTCTTGTCAAGATGCGACTTCTCGTACTGCCAGCTCAGCTCAGTCTACTTACCCTGACTACAACACCGTGTGGCAGCTGCCAAACTTAAAAGTGAATTGTCGGAGTAGTCTAAGTGGGAGGCCTCCATGAAGTTAACCTGCCAAATGATTTCTCGGCACCCACAGCAACAAATTTCATGAGGATTGTTTCATTTAAAGGAAGAAACCCTTCCCCTGAGAAAAAATGGGGGTAAGTGAACCTTGTTCTGCGTGCACCTGGCTTTCATCCCGGTTACGTAACCCACAGGCAATGGTGCCGGATCACTTAGGCCTCCGGCTCCCTCAGCTCGGGATCCTCTCGTTGCGGTCGGGTTGCCTGGGCTCAGGCTGTTCTAACGGCTGGATCGATGGACCAACGGCGAGCCCTTTCACAGACGAGCCGCTCGCCGAAGGCTGCTAGTTCCTGAGTGGAACGCACAATGCGTGGCCGTCTCATCCATTTTCCGAAAAAGAAGTGAACGGAAACGAAGCCAGCGCAGTGTGCGTGACACCCTTTCCTGCCCTTTCGCTTCTCGCCAGCTTCAAAATGGCTGTGATTGGTTGCACGCGTGGCGTGAGCGTGTACCCATGCAGCTGGAATCCTCCCTAATGACTCATGCGCAGGCACCGCCGCAGCTGTCAACTTATCAAACCGCCCTTTCCAGCAGCTGGTCTGCTCTGTGAGCAACTGGGTTTTTTGCGTGACCATATTGCCACCGAAACTTGTGAGCCAATACAAACTTTGCTTGAAAAAGGACAGGCACACCACCGTTGTCACGCGAACATACTCGCCTTGCCATGATTCCGTTATGGTAACGTTAAGGACCTCATCCAGCGCTGGCGTGACACTGATGTCGTGTCGTCTTGGCACGCTGCCGTCACAGCGGCACTGTCATGAGCTCAATCGTAACGGCACCATCATCATCTTCACGCCACCATGCAATCTACCAAGTCTTGTCGACAGTAATTTGTGCCACCTTCATAAAACATCATGATCGACGTCAGAAGTACACATTGGAAGTATTGTTCCATTTGTTTTCTAAGGTTCCTATAAGCTATTTGCATAATTTTACGATAACTTCCGCTGTTTCCTGCAACAATTTTTGAGGAGCGATAAGAAGTATACGGATCCCTCGCTCCTGTTTACCGGAATTTGTCCAACGTCGAAAGAAAAATTAAAAACAAAAAGCCATTCCACTATGTGAAGGTGGTGGAGCAGCGAAGCTGTGTAGTACATGACACGGAGGTGACACATTTTTTTGAACAAAGGCACGAACTCATTTATTATCTTGATGGGTGGTCATAAGGACGAGAAACACGCACACCCATTTAGTGCCCTGATCGGCGGTGATTATTTCAGTTGCAACTGTAATCATAATCTTTGATGTCAAATCGATGCAAATTCACCACTGGGTGGTCAGTTGGGCCGGATCGGTGAGGCATCGCAAGCGATGTATTCAACACTGAACGCGTAAAACGCTCATTTTTTTAATAACGACAGATTCACATTGAAATCACCGACAACGGCAACAGGGAGTGTCAACGCAGCCAATTCACGCAAAGTGAGTAGCCAAGAACCTTACGGGACTATGAGTGCTTGCTTACAGGGGTATCAGCCATTGCTCATGGGGGCATGAGCTATTGATGATGGCAGTTCTCGACATGCTGTTTTGTATGTTGCACGCGTGATTAGACATTAGGCACTGTTAGCTTCACTTTGCTGAGTGCCTCTATCTGCCTTACTGGGCTCTGAGCCAACGCATTTTTCGCTTGCTTACGGAAGCATGTGTGCTTACAGGGGTATGAGCCATTGGTGATGATAGTTCTTGATCACGCAGAACAAAAATACAAGAAATCCTAGCCATATAGAGCTTCGCTGTGAAATGCGTGGAACCCTAGCCATATACAGCTTCGTTGTAGTAAGCCTCCAAAATTTCCTGCCAATTAAGAATAAGTTTTCAGAAAGATGAGTGCCAGCTGCTGTACGACACCAGAGCAGTTTAGTGCGAGTGGCGGTTAGCATAATATGAACATCGGGGCATGGTGTTCCGGCATTCAAAAGCACATTCACGCTGCTGCATATAAAGCGAGACGAGTAACGCCATGGCTGAGAGTGTATGCGCCAATGTACATGGGATGAATAATAAAAACTCTTGCTGGGTCACGGAATGACTACAATCTTCACATTATTATGCGCTTTCACCACATTGTAGGCGAGGTGCAGGCTATGGTAAGTGCGTGTAGAGCAATGATCAGAAGAACTGCGGACACTCGTCCTATATTGCAAGTATTTGTCGTTCACTCCCAAAGACTAAGGCTCGTCTTCAGAAGTGAGTAGTCTCATGGAATGCCGGAAATATTTATTCCTGGGTAAGCATCATCGGCATTAGGTATCCGTAAACAGAGATCCGATCAATGTGAAAACGTACGCATTTTCCATTAATGGTGTTGATTTAATTGAATAATCGTCAAAATGGACGAAGCATCGGAGCACTGAGTTTCAGCTGGAAAATACTCGTATATATACATATAGCAATCCTTATTGTTAAACTGGATTGTCCAGTAGAAGATGAGGTAGATTAATGCGACCGCAAATGCCAAAGAACGTATTCCTTAGGCTGGCCCTTTCATTTCCGAATCATCACTACTCACCAGGTCAGGATACTTCCTTGCCAAAGGGCTGAGGAAGCCGGGTAATGCCTCCGTGTCCCAGACGGAGGGTGGAGTACATTCACACCGCCCCGTGTGGTATGACCAACCGACAGAGCTGATGGCGATGACCGTGTCCGCGCTCGACTCCCTGCATAGAGTAGCGCATATCCTCACAAATAAATTGTCTTTGGAGAAAGACTAATAAAAGCTAAAAAAGAACGCTTTGCAGGCGTTTCAATGCGTAGGCCAACTTGTGGCTGAGCTAGTCGGTTCATCACTTACGGACGACGGTTACGGCACCCAGCACAAGAGGATGGAGCGAGTCACAGACCGCATATATGGGCGCTAACTGCCAACTGTTTATTAACCAGAAACGACGCACCTTTAAACACTGACCTTGAGTGAAAAGTGATTACGGTAGCAAGAAACTAACAAGTTTGATAGGAGTTAAGAACCACACGCAAGGTGGGGACAAACTTAGTAGATAAACAGTGTATTTGATTTGACCTAAACTGAACTATAGGGAAGGTACATAAAAACATGCGTGCATTAACGCGCAAACAGAGCATCAAACCAAAAAGGGCAGCTTCACGCTGTAATCTTGGCGAGGATTAGAGGCTATCGTTATGAATAACGTTTCAATGTGACTTAATTATTGCTTGTGACCCGCATGCTACCGCGCTCATTGCCTACTCTTTTTTTTTTGTTGTTGAGGATGTCTCGATTATTCCCCTTTCGGCGTGGTTTCTTGCTTTCTTTAAAAAAGTCGTTTGACCCAGGAGTGGTGCCCAACCACAGCGTATCAGTGGTCTGTCAAGCGCCCGCTCATGCTACCAGTTGGCTGCCTAACCTGTTGGCTGGTTGAGCGTCGTCCATTTTGTCCAATATACACCCTTCCACAGCTCAGGGGAATACTGTGAACCACATCGGTAACAGCATTGGTGAAGCGTGTGGCGTGCTCCTTGGATCACGCCGCCGGAAGCATATTCCCTATCAAAGAGCAAATCTTGGCCAGATTATGTGGAGCGGAAAAAACAACGGCCCCATGGTATATAGTTGCGACCGTCTTTATACTGTTATGCGAAGGACGGGGGGGGAGTCAGTAAGACGAGCAACTATTTACAGGCTATATTTACAACAGCGGTTGCAGCGCTGACCAGTTAGATTCGCAGTGTGAGCCCAGTTTGTTCTTCCTCCTCTTTTTCTCGAGTGATGGCACCCACGTGCCTCATTCAAACAAGCAAATATCACACGCGTGTATCATTTCTCCAGGCGGCAGAAGCGACGTCCCGGAGCGTCTAAATGTCATCACAGAGAGGGTGATACTGCTTCAGTCGTGTAACGTGTACGATATCAGTGGACTGGGAGGCAGATGGAGCGACAGGCGCGATCTCGTAGGGTGACGGGACTCACGTCATGAAGCACTCGGTATGGGCCTGTGTAACGGGACAGCAGTTTTTCTGACTGGCTGACCTGACGCACCGGGGACCATAGAAGCGCCGAAGAACCAGGCAGGAAATGCACGCCTCGGTGTCGCTGGTCGTACGTACGCCTTTGACTGTCTTGGGATTTCAGAAGGCGCTCGCGGGCAATTTACCTTGCGTGGGCACAGCAAGCATTGGCGTCGACAGGGAGGGTTGTGTCGAGGGGCAGTGCTGGTTCTCGGCCGAACAGAAGGGAAAATGGGGAATGACTGGCTGCGTCGTGGTGATAGGAATTATAAGCTAATGTGACAAACGGTGCAGCGAGGTACCAGTCAGTGTGGTCTGAAAAGTCATATTTCGCGAGAATGTCTATGAGAGTGCGGTTGAGACGCTCCGTGAGGCCATTTGTTTGCGGATGGTATGACGTGGATAGCTTGTGCCTCGTGGCACCGCACTGCAGGTTGTCCGCGATGACGTTTGATAGGAATGTCCGGCCATGGTGAGTGAGAAGTCGTGGAGCTCCATGTTATAAAACCACGTCATGTAGAAAAAAAAATCGGCGACATCTGTGGGCTAGCTTGTAGGAAGCGCTCGGATGATGGCGTAGCGCGTGGCGTAATCCGTGGCCATAGCGATCCACCTGTTCCCAGATGTAGAAAGAGGAACAGGGCCAAGTGAGTCCAAACCAACCTGAAAGAATGGTTTCACGGGAATGTCGAGTGGTGGGAACGTCGATGGTGTCTTGCGTCGCTGGCATTTCTCACACGCAGCTACGTATTTTCGAACGCAGCGAGCAAGCCCTGGCCAAAAGAAGCGTTGGCGGATCCGGTCGTTGGTGCGTGACACACGCAGGTGATCGGCAATGGAGAGGTCGCGAAGTTCTTGGGGAACAGCCGAGCAAAGGTGCTTAGGGATCACAAGCAGTAATGCAGGGCCATCGGGCTGAACGTTGTGGCGGTAGAATACGCCATCTTGAAATGTCAATAAGAGAACTCCATGTGGTCAATGATGACAGGTAAGGACGGGTCACGGCGCTGCTCGTCGGCGGCATAGAGCAGTAGAAAAGCAGGAAAGGCACAAGCGTCGGTGTCAGTGTCAGACGTAGAGGTCGCGTCTTCGACTGGGTAGCGAGAGAGACAATCTGCATTGTGGTGCTGGCGTCCCTTTTTGTAAGTCACTGTGTAGGGATCTTCTTGTAGTTGGAGGACCCAACGACCGAGCCGGCCAGTAGGATCCTTGAGCGACGAAAGCCAACAGAGCATATGATGGTCTGTGATTATTAAGAACGGCTTGTCATATAAATAGCGGCGGAACTTTGAAACAGCCCAGACGACAGCAAGACATTCGTGCTCGGTAATCGAACACTTCCGCTCTGCAGTTGTCAGGAACCGGCTAGCGTAGGCTTCAACGCGGTCGTGTCCATGTTGGCGTTGCGATAAGACGGCGCCGATCCTGTAACCACTAGCATCTGTTCAGACCTCTGATTGCGCAGACGGTTCAAAGTGGGCCAAGACCGGTGGATTGGTGAGAATCGTGATAAGGCGTGAAAATGCCGCAGCGTGAGGGGAACCCCACGTGAAAGGCACGTCTTTCAGAATTTCAGTGAGTGGTGCGATTGCTGCGAAATCTTTCACGAACCGTCCGAAATAAAAACAGAGCATCACAAAACTCCGGACGCCTTTGACAGTATGAGGTACAGGAAAAGCCGTTACCACTGGAACCTTCTCTGGGTCGGGTTGTAATCCGGAAGCATCGACGAGATGGCCTAGCACTGTAATCTGTAGGCACCCGAAGTGGCACTTCACTTAGTTTACCTGGAGCCCAGCCTTGCGGAAGACGTCAAGCAGCGCTGCGACGCGCTCAAGGTGCGTCTCAAGTGTAGGAGAGAACTCCAGGACGTCGTCGAGGTAACAAAGGCAAGTTGACCATTTGAAACCTTGAGGCAGAGAGTCGATAATCCGTTCGAACGTGGCGGGGGCATTGCGCAAACCGAACGGCACAACCTTGAATTGGTAGAGGCCATCTGGAGTGACGAAGGCGGTCTTTTCTTGGTCTGGCTCATCGAAGCAAATCTGCCAATAACCAGATTCAAGGTCGATGGACGAAAAGTATTTGGCACCGTGAAGACAATCAAGAGCGTCGTCAATTCGTGGTAAAGGGTAAACGTCGTCTTTAGTAATTCGGTTTAGCTGGCGGTAATCAACACAGAAACGCTACGAGCCATTTTTTTTACGAACACGACTGGTGACGCCCGAGGACTCGATGAGGGCTCAACAGTGCCTCTGGCGAGTACATTGTTTGCTTCCTGCTGAATAACTTGCCGCTCAGAGGTGGACACGCGATACAGTCGGCGGTGAATGGGAACTGCATCACCAGTGTTTATCCGATGCTGAACAAGGGACGTCTGACCACGTCGCGGTAGGAAAGCAAAAGGCGATATAGGGCGGCTGCTTGGTCAAGTGCGAGGTCCGGAGCGACCATGGGATGTAATGGGCCGTCGATGTTCAAGTCATCCTGCGGATAATCAGAATGATCTGGGGACGCGTCGGCTGCATAAGCAGTGACGTGGTCGGCTGTCGCTGGCCGCAGCGTGGCCACCACTATGCCTTCAGCTAACACTTGCTTCGTCAAGCCCGAATTGATAGCAGGGAGACACATCCTTTTAGCGGCAAGGGCTACGACGGAGTGTGGCACAGAGATGTCGCACGCCAGGAGGACATCACGAATAGGTGCGACGACATATTCGCCATCAGGCATGGTTGCCGTTCAGGCTAATTCAAAGAATGTTAGGGCTTTTGGAGGTAAGCGAACAAACGCTGTAGTGCAGAGGATGTTCGGTTCTTCAGGGCGAACGTGTGAAAGAAGAGAAAGCTCTAGGCACAGCGTAGCGGTGGCACAGTCGATCAGGGCAGAATACGTCGTCAGAAAGTCGAGCCCGAAGATTAGGTCATGAGGGCAACTGGTTTGCACGGTGAATAGCACTGGAACTTGGCGGTCAGCAATTCCTATGCGAGCAGTGCACATAACCCTGACGGCCACAGTGGCGCCATTGGCAACGCGCACGGCTCGATCGATGGCAGGCCTAAGAACTTTTTTGAGGCGACGACATAAGTTAGTGCTCATTATGAATTATTGGACTCCAGTATCAAGTAATACCGTCAACGCAACACCATCTACGTCTACTTCAATTAGGCTCGTGTTGAGGTGCGTCAGCGGAGGATTTGGACAGGACGAACATGATGCATCACTACCTCCAAGAGCTGCATGGCCTAGTTTTCCGTCCGTCGCTTTGGCGAGGAAAAGCGGAGAGGTTAGGGTGACGGGGAACGACGGCGTTGAGGCGACGGCGATCGCACAAAGTAGCGCCTGTCAGGGGCATCAGAAGTAGGGTACAGACAGCGAGGTGAATAACGGCGAGCGTAGGCGTATGGGCGAGGAGCAGGGAATGAGCTCCAGTACGGCGGTATCCAGGTGGTGCGGCAGTGGCGGGATGCATGACCAACGCGGTGGCAGCGGAAGCAGATCGCTTTGTCGTCTGGGGTTCGCCATTCGGCAGGATTGCGTGGTCTGGGAGCGAAATACTGGTCATCACAGGTTGTGGACATGGGAATGGGTGCCGAATCAGATCGGGAGAAAGAGCAGGCGGTAGGGATGCCGAGGTTTGCAATTTCTTGCCGGATAACGGAAATACTGGGGGCCGCTTGGTCAAAGGTACGTTCAGGGGTTCAAGGCTGGCCGGACTCGCCGCTTCAATCTCACAGCGAACGATACGGGTGACGTTCTCTTGAAATGGTCGTGTGGCGGTAAGAGCGGAGCAAGAGTACGTGGCAGGGGTGTTTGGGAGCCAGGAAAAGTGCAGGACAACGTGGCGGCTTTTGACTACCTCGAAGCGGCGGCGTTCTTTGACGCTGGCGTCAGCGGTAGCAACGTCGTTATAGACGAGCAAATTGAAGCCGTCGTCCGCGATGCCTTTTAGGATATGGCCCAGCTTGTAAACCTCGGTCATGTGCTCGTCGACTTTCCGGCAAAGCGCGAGCACTTCCTGTATGTATGACACATATGTTTCAGTCGACGACTGGACACGGGTGGCAAGCTCCTTTTGCGGATCCTGTTGGCGACCTGACGAGTTGCCAAATAGGTCGCGAAGCCGCGCTTTGAACACGTCCCAGCTGGAGAGCTCGCCCTCATGGGTTCGAAACGAAACACGTGGTGTCCCGTCAAGATCAAAGTAACATTCGGAAGCATGATGGCAGGGTCCCAGTGGTGGCTTTGGCCAGCACCCCCATACATGCTGAGCCAGTCGTAGACGTCAACTTCATTTTGGGTGGATAATGTCCCAGGATCACGGAGACTAGGAACCGTAACGTACGTTGTGGCAGGCTCCCCTGGTTGTAAATGGTGACGGCGAGGTTCCATCGGAAGCCATGGCTGAGAAGGCGACGGTGCGGCCACATCGGTGCTCCGTGGCGAGGGCGGGGAATGTTCCACCTCCACCACAATGTTACGCGAAGGACGAGGCAGTAAGACAAGCAAATATTTACAGGTTATATTTACAACAGTGGGTGCAGCGCTGACTGGTTAGATTCACAGCGCGAGTCCAGTTTGTTCTTCCTCCTCTTTTCTCGAATGATGGCGCCCACGCGCCTCGTTCAAACAAGCAAATATCACACCCGCGTGGCAAGATTGTGTGACAACTTATGTATACGAAAAGCATTACGTGCGCATTATTTTTTTTCCTTGGCTCCTGCACATTTTCCCATCTTTTCTCCTGTTCAGGAGGCTCTTGCACAGATCCGTAATAACGGAGGGAGGAAATCAAGCGTCTTCCAAGGGGCAAATCTTATTACGGGAACGTGTAACAATATGGCACTCGTATGACTACATTATTTGCGAGTTTAGGCAAGTGTTAGCTATTTCTTTCTTGATCAGATTAGAATGTGTGCTGTCAAATGGTAGAAGGCTTTTATCAGTCACTATGTTATAAATCCAGCACACCTGGGCCTTCTGGAATCTAAGTTTAAGGTCCAGATATTGAATTGTTGTATCCCGTGGCATATCCCAGGTGAAATCGAGCCCGCCGTTTTCTTTCCTGTAGGTGTCGGTTAATTTTTGTCCCAGCAACGTCAAGGCTAGCCTCGAATTTCAAACCACAATGTAGTGATCCAAACACATATCAATATGAACTACATTACAATTACCCAATCTGACAATTGCAGTTGAGAATTGCTGCACTTGCCAATGGACGAAAGATAAATGTGGCACAAATCTAGACTATAGAAAAATATTTCAGATTACATGCATAAAATTGCGTGGTTTCCGGTGAATAAACAATTGTAACTTGACGCCGTATATGACATTTGTGTCACCCTGTGTTTTCGCAAATATCATTACTAATATGGATGAGGTAGTTCAAGTGGTTGAGGAGTTCTATGGCGATGAGCAAAACGAGAACAAGGTTTTGGTCATCATCTTGAATTTCCATCTCCCGCATTCCCCGTGCATCCTCTGAGGAGTTCTATAGACATTTCTACAGTACTAGTGGCACCCATGACAATAATGGGAGAGAGAATAGTCTAGAGGAATTTGAAATCCCACATGTAACACCGGCAAAATGACAGACTTGGGAGCTATGCAAAGGGGGATGGCAGCTGGGGAGCATCAGGTAACAGCAGCTTTGTTGAAGGATGGTGGGCAGATTGGTCTAGAGAAACTGACCACCCTGTATACGCAATGCCTCATGGCCTCGAGCGTACCGGAGTCTTGGAAGAACGCCCGCATAATCTTAATCCATAAGAAAGGGGACGCCAGAGACTTGAAAAATTATAGACCGATCAGCTTACAGTCCGTTGCCTACAAAGTATTTACTAAGGTAATTGCAAATAGAATCAGGACCACCTTAGACTCCTGTTAACCAAAGGACGAGGCAGGATTTCCTAAAGGCTACTCAACAATAGACCACATTAACACTCTCAGTTAGGTGATAGAGAAATGTGCTGAATATAACCAACCCTTATATATAGCTTTTATTGATTACGAGAAAGCGTTTGATTCAGTAGAAACCTCAGAAGTCATGGAGGCGTTACGGAATCATGGTGTAGATGAGCCATATCTAAAAATACTCAAAGATATCTACAGCGCCTCCACAGCCACCGTAGTCCTCCATAAAGAAAGCCACAAAATCCCAATAAAGAAAGGCGTCAGGCAGGGAGATACGATCTCTCCAATGCTATTCGCAGCGTGTTTACAGAAGGTAATCAGAGACCTGGATTAGGTAGAATTGGGAACAAGAATTAATGGAGAATAGTTTAGTAACTTGCGATTGGCCGATGATATTGCCTTGCTTAGTAACTCATGGGTCCAATGGCAATGCATGCTCACTGACCTGGGGAGGCAAAGCAGAAGGGTGGGTCTAAAAATTATTCTGCGGAAAACTAAAGTAATGTTTAACAGTCTCGGAAGAGAACAGCAGTTTACGATAGGTAGTGAGGCATTGGAATTGGTAAGGGAATACATCTACTTAGGACAGGTAGTGACTGCGGATCCAGATCATGAGACTGAAATAATCATAAGACTGGGCTGGGGTTCATTTGGCAGGCATTCCCAGATCTTGAACAGCAGGTTGCCATTATCCCCCCAAGAGAAAATGTATAACAGCTGTGTCTTAGCAGTACTCACGTACGGGGCAGAAACCTGGAGACTTACGAAAAGGGTTCTACATAAATTGAGGACGACGCGACGAGCTATGGAAAGAAGAATGATGGGGGTAACGTTAAGGTATAAGAAAAGAGCAGATTGGGCGAAGGAACAAACATGAGGTAATAACATCTTAGTTGAAACCACGAAAAATAAATGGACATGGGCAGGACATGTAACGAAGAGGAAAGATAATCGATGGTCATTAAGGGTTACAGGCTGGATTCCAATACAAGGGAAGCATAGCAGGGGGCGGCAGAAAGTTAGCTGGGCGGATGACATTAAGAAGTTTTCAGGGACAACATGGCCACAATCAGCGCATGACCGGGGTAGTTGGAGTAGTATGTGAGAGGCCTTTGCTCTGCAGTGAGCGTAGCCAGGCTGATGATTATAATGATGTCCTCGTCTTTCAAGCACCGTATAGCCATTGACCCTAATTCAATTGTAATTCAATAACATTACGATTATCTGGTAGGAATGAATTAGTCTGGAAATGAACTATTCCTCTAATTTATATACGAACCTATCGAGTTTCAAATCACGGGTTAAATACGGGCGCAATGACATCGTGTGTTTTTTTTTGTTCTATTGCACGAACGTTGTTGCATTGCAGTTGCCTGCGAAAAGATATCAAGCGGCTCAAATGCGTTCTTGCGAGGCCCGCAACACAGCTATTACGCTCATAAAAGTATGGATGTTTTCTTATATTCAGTTATCCTTGAGACCTTGCACATTATTTCGCCGTCAAAACAACTGGTCATTCAGCAAAACGAACACAATATTTAGAAACCAAAAGATGCGTCTCTACGGAAGAGAGTATTATACAAATAGTATGACTCGATCGAACACTATCGAAATAATTGTGTAGCACCTACATTGGATATTAGGTTTCATAGTGAGAGCTAAGGTCATGTGACGCATACAGGAACGTCATAGAGTTGCCAATAAATGCAAACGATACGTCTGCCAGCCGTAAGACGCGTTAGACGGTTATGCCTCACCCCCTTCACAATCACAGGAGCTTTAGGTGCATATCTGGTCACCCTATGTCTTTTCATTCATCGTTGGAGCCTCCTGCTAACCCCTCTTGCAATGGTCTTATGGGCAAAGATAGTGCAGAACCCAATTGGGGCGGTGTTTCGCATTTAAATTACTGAGGACGTGTTTTCATAAAGCCAATTATGATTCCTTTTTCTCATGGTTGAGTTTTCTTTTGCACTCAATGCTTGTAGCACAATTTTATTTCTTGACCTCGGTTAGTCGCACAAGTGGACATTCTTTGCACGAAAAATCAAATGTATATTTAATATTTACAAAGTTTTATAATTACCTTTAAACTAGTTACATTACGGCATATGTCGCACTTCACAAGTTGTAGCTATTGACTTAGAAGTTTGTGTCCACTTCGAAATAGTCATTATGCTAAATATCTCTTATGATGTGCCTTCGCAATTTCGGGCAAAATGCAAGGTGTGGTCAGTAATTTTGCAGCTTCGATATACCAAAATAGGCGTTCTGGCTAAAGCGTAAGTGCAACAAAAGTGAAATTTTACCGCGTTTGGCAGCGCTCATCTGAAAACTGGTTATCGCTTCAAAATTATTTCCAAATCCAGGTGCATTCTGAAATAATTCGCTCCGCGACGACTGAATAAAATATGTGATAACTGAATAAATCTCAATGACTGCAGAAAAATCCTGGACATAGATCGCCCCGCGCAATTCCACTACCTCAAAAAAAAAAAAGAACTGTGTAGTGATGTGAACCCGTCGTTTGGCCCAAGTGCCCGGTCGTTGACGCATGTTGTATTGCTGGGTGCAAAAACACCTATGCATTTTTTTCTGAAATCTTTACATATTGTTGTGATGGTGGGCGATTCCTACACCTGCCACTTGTGTGTATTTCCCTAAGTGTAGAAGCTGCAAGAGTACGAATATTGTACTCTCGGTCTAGTATCGCTTAGGATTTCAAAGACCCCTTCTCCGCGGGCATTAAGATCAACAAGACTAGCGCCGCCAGACGTTGAGCGGTCTCCCGCAATCATAAAAAAAGGTTCCAGCCTGTTGGGCTTATCTTGTGCCGCAACAATAATCGCATTCTATGTGGCCCGCATTTCCTTTCTTTAACTCTGCGAGCCCAGTACTTCCAGGAGACGAACGGCATGCGCGTTTTCAGCGCAGTATAGCATTCTCGAAAGGAAACTAGCAAGCGCGGAGTACTTGCATAAACGAAACGCAAGCCAGGCAGATGAGGCTTATGATTGTGGGATGAGATGAGGCCCCGAAGGGTGCCAATTTTTTAAAGAGTGCGTTATTCTCCACCCTGCCCGAATTACTTGAACTCACTGAGGTAGAAAAGTGACTCAAATGCTTTATACACCCAAGTTATAACGGTGCCACGGGCAGGCCATACGCTCAAGTATACATGTATTTTGCCTATAGAATGATGTTTCCTATTTTTCGAACAGCTTCGTTATTCCTCTCAGCGGTTTAGGTTAGTTTCTCACAGTAACTGCAACGTCCGTCATGCGTGTACGTCGGTACGCTCCATTATAACCTATATTAACTGAATTGCTGCAGACAGGAACCAAGAAACACGCTTGAAGTCTTGTGCAAATATTCAATACTCTATGAATATAGGAAGCATATCTCCATACAATAACACACAAATTTCACCTTGAAGTCGCCTGAGTGAATAAAGCTGGAGCAGAATATACACAAGCGCATGGTAAATAATGTTGGCTATGCGTAAGCTATCGCGGCTGGCAGTAAAATGACCGTGCAGGACATCAACTTGCACGCTAGCAGTTAAGTGTCCGTTGGTTCTGATGCGTCTGTCCGGAGCGTGTTTAAACTAGGAGCAAAAATCGTAACCTGGTGCAGACCAATTGACAACAGAGTGGTAGCAGCTGCGAGGAGATCTTGACATGATCGACTATTGAAAAAGAATTGCACGCACTCGGCACGCTAAGCTTTCTGCAGCGACGTGCGCAGTGGCAAAGCAACGAAACCTGGTGAACCCTTTATTGACGCGTATTTCATTCAGGCAACATTCCGGAAGAAAGTTTTTTATTTTTTTGCGAAGTACGAAGTTTCTTGCTAAAAATATTGGGCCCGGACTGAATGACAGGTAGCCAACACCATTATTTGCTTAGAGCAGGAACGCAGGAGGAGGAAGAGGATGTCTGGCGGTACGTGAATCGTTTTCTTTAGAAAGCAGGGTCAGAGTAGATAGACCGATGCAAGATTTCCGGCAGTTGTCGTGTCCCACACAAGATTTGGAGAAAATCAAATGTATACGTGTGGCTCGCATATCACGAGAGCTCTCCGTATGAATTCCAAGCGAAGCCATAACCGACTTGGGGTGAAGAAGCCGACTTCCACTTCCTTGTTTGGTGTTTCCCCTTATTGCTGAAAAGGTCCCCGCAAAATATTTTCTTCCTTTCGTTGATAATGGAAATTGTCGAGGTATTTTGCACATTAGAATATCAATATTTTTTTGCGTATATATACGAGTCGCAATAAAAGGGTCACCTAGAAAACTAAAATAGAAGTGCATTGTATTTATCAAAGACAGCAAGAAAATAAACACAAATCATTGACGCAGTAATCAATAAGCGTCAGCAATAGTTGTCTTTGGGGTGAATGTAGGTGACACCACAGTATTGGGTTTAATAGTTATGCGCATATGGTCACGGGCGTCTATGTCCCAGTGCAGACATCCGCGGCGTTATTCTGTAAACTATAGAGTACACTACATGAAAGCGTGACAAGCCGTCATGTTAGTGTTCAGAGTAGGCGCCAGTTGTTCAAGTACCTCGAGCATTGTAAATATTGTTCTTGTTCTTATGAAAAAAGTCTGTGGAATGAACAGTCTAGTTTGTCATTTATCGATTAGTTTTGACTGCAACCATTACGCAACACAACGAAACGCAGCGCGATGAGAACCGTACTGAATAGGTGATAAGGCATCGATTTCGAAGATCATCAACAGTACATGTTTTAGATAGCCTTCATATTGCATATAGTACAGGGAACACTAATTATTTTCAACAGATGGCCCTCAATAAGTCAAGACATAGCTTCAAAGAAACGGTCATCACGAGATATTGCATTTTAATGATATGCTGAACAAAATAAATATTAACCAACTTGACACGTTGTTGATGGTTGTTCTGGCCAATAGTTAAAACGCATATTCTGGTGCTGGTTGCATTATCTTCCGTCCAGTAACTCGCTCGCCTAATCTCTCGAGGCAGCTCTGTGAAGATGAAAAGCTCCACCACCTGCGTAGGGGCGTCACTGTGTTGGGTACTCACTCGATTGCTTCTCTGAATAGAATCGTGAAGTCGCCGTAATATTCTCCGTGCGAGCCGTAATCGTATAGGCCCATTGCCAGTATAATCCTTTTGTTGGTGTCGTTTCCTTGTATAGTCTTGAGTTCCTGCGGAGGCGCATCGAGGAGCAAAGAAAACTGATACGTTTAGTTCTTATGTCAGAGAAAGTGCCAAGAAAAAAAAGCAAAGTGACAATCGAGAAACTAAGAGAATCGTGGTCGCTGTTTTTCTATTTGGTACGTGTTTAGCGGCCAGTCTGAAACCACTCTCGACATAAAGTTTTGTTCGAGATCAGCACTTTGCGTCACCGAAAAAAAGAAATGGTCTCGCAATCCCGGCCCTGCGACAGGGGATGGCTAGAAAGGCTGTTGAAAACCGCGAGTACAGCTGAAGGAGTACGCAGTGCCTCATTGCCCTAGAGTAATAGTATTCGTGGCACTTTATAGTAATGGTAGTAATTTTAATTTGGACAGCATGTCGTCGTGCATAGCGGCGTTGCAATACCATTCTAATCAATTGTAAGATTGGTCATTTTACATAGGAAAGGCTAGTGACGTCGCTTCCCACGCCGGAAGCTGCCCCCGCCGCGACAGGTTCTGGGACAGTAATCTTGACTGGGAAACGCATGGGGGGAGCGCTTGACCAGGAGCGACTTATCATCAATTAAGTGGTTCGGAGGCTTGTTTTGTCCTTCACTTTCCGGAGTGCTTCGTGCCTCTGCCTTACGGCGGTACGAAACACTCTTCCTGCGCCTGCACTACCACCGGGATCAGCCCAGATTTTTGATAACGGACGGGGACACGAAAAATACCGACCAATGAGAGGCAAATACTGTGAGTGAGTGAGTTCATTCGGGCAGAATAACCATAGGCTTCAGTGATCACTTTCCTATTTACGATATGCGAAAATAATGTATTTCTTAAACAAAAGGAACACCGGCCCGAGTCCTATATTGTCAGAGAAATAAATTCCAGGGACCTTGAAGCATTTAAAAGCCAAACACGCAAACTAAACTGGAGCCTCGTATTTGAGTGCACTAGTACTCAACTAGCGCATGAAACCTTCCTGTCCATTTTTAAGCCATATTATTACACCTGTTTCAGGTTAAAGACCGCAAAGAAATAAAAAAAAGTCATGGAAGTCCTCAATAACTGTTTAATGCTTCAAAATGGTTAAACGATCGGAATACTTATACAGAAAGTTCATCAAAACAAGAAACTTGGATGATCTCTCCGCTTTCAAAAGGCACCGAAATTTTCTAACAGCCTCTGCGTAAAATAAAACAACTCATATTTTGATATCTTGCTCAATCGCTCAATAGTCCGACATGTTTTATTGCGCGAACTTAACAAATGACTAAACTCTGGTACCCGGAACAGTGAAGTACTTCAACTAACCGTAAATTATAAAACACCACAAGACAAGGACCTTGCAGACCGGTTTAACAATTACTTCACTACTCTTGCTTCAGGAGTTGCTATGTTCGACAGTGGTGAAAATAGAAAAAAAAATTAGGTGCACCTAACTCTGGAGCTGTATTTTTTGAAGCGATAACTTCTGATGAAATTCACTCGAATTTTCGTCATTAAGAAGATAGCTAAAGAACCGTATTTCCGCCGTGGTTATTTAGAGGCAATGGTGTTGGGCTGCTAAGCACGAGGTCGCGGGATCGAATCCCGGTCAGCGCCGCCACGTTTTGACGTGGCGCAATACGAAAACCCCCATATACTTAGATTCACCTGTACGTTAAATATCCACAGGTGGCCCTGAATTTACGAAGTCCCTCACTACCGCACGCCTCATAATCAGATCGCGGTTCTGGCAGGTCAAACCCCATTATTTAATCATTAATTGAATAACAAAACAGTAATGCCCGCGACATCAATCTTGAAATGAAAGCCATTAATTCCATTCTAGATTTAGTGACGCCAGATCTTTGCCACTTTTGCAATAATTGTTTACTCACTGGTATGTTTCCAGAGGCTAGGCAGTGTGCTATCATAGGAATTATATATAAATAATTCAATAGAAACGATTTTTCCAATTACGGACCCATCTCTTTGTCAAGCGTTTTTTACAAGGGATACGAGAAGGTTATATGCAAGCGGAGCCATTTCCTTCACATGCTGGGCCATCATGTGCCTGATTACTTATATTTCCTACAAAGACAAAAAAATAACGTAAACAAGCTTTAAAAATGGAAGAAGTACGTTATCCAAGAAAACACATGCCTTCGGCATTGCCCGTAATCCGACACGAATTGTTTCGCACGATTAATGAGCTATAGTGTTTTATGTGATTAATTTTGCTGTGATTTGTAGTACATGGCCTGCTTGCTTTGTTCCTGTAATTATTTTATTCCTCTTTGCCCCTTTTACAGTTTGTAATTATCTTCTTTGTTGTCACTGTTGTCGGCATTTTCGCTACTAGAGATGCATGCTTTATATGTTTGAGTAGGAAATATATGTATGCGTGCATAGGAGCGCCTCCATTAATGCGTACAGTGACTGTAAATTTATGTTCAGCTAAAAACACCTGTATGTACTTGGTGTGTAATATTATTATTAACTTCTAGCATGGCTCTCTCTTGCACATTCCAAGCAGGTTAACGAATATCGTCAGGCTACTGTGTTAGTAACCTTTTGTTCTTCCACCAGCATTGTTCCACTTCTGTCGTGCTGTCAGAAAAAAAAAACTTCTCAATGAAGTTGAACTGCATTAAGAGTGTCGCTGTTAAACAAACAAAAAAAGGGCAACTAGAAACTAAATAAATATTTTGACAGATCGTCATTTATGTTTTGCACGTATACATTTTGTAGATTCTGTATAGTACAGCGAACCCAGGAGGAACATTCGGCAACATAATTATTTGCCGGTCAAAATAGCTCCGCTGCTTATTTAGGCAAGGATAATGAAGCGCTGTAATCATGGTGTGGTAATCTGATGACACGTTGCCTTCGACAATGTCTGCGCTCCGCAAGCTATGTGACTCGCACAATTATTCAACCTTATCTTGGGGTGCGAATCTAATGTGCTAGATGACGTGGAAGCTAGGTGACATCTAGTAAAACACGACGAAGAAAGATATTATTATGGTTTTATTTGTTGTGCGGAACTTAAATATATATATATATATATATATATATATATATATATATATATATATAGATATATATATATGAGAAGAAGGGAAACGGAGGGTCTCGATTTTGTTAATCATGACCACATAAAACCGACAGACAATCATGCACCGGGGCATCGGCGATAGCATCAGGGTATTTACCTGAGGTTGAAACGGAAATGTAGAGAATAATAAAGAAAAGGGAAATGAAACGAAAAGATAGCACGTCACCATTGGGAGACGCGCCCACAACCTCCGCATTACGCACGCGCTGCACTACAAATTACCCTACGGTGACGGCCATCAATCCGTTCACTAACTTGGGTATTGATGTTTACTAGATATAGTCCTGGTTGTATTAATCAGGGGTAACTGATAAGGTCACCACACTTGCATCAATAAAACGCACAAGGGCCATGAAACTAAGCCGTTCCTGGACGTCGGTTAGACGCACAGGTTTATCGAAAGTATGACCCGCCGTGGTTGCTCAGTGGCTATGGAGTTAGGCTGCTGAGCACGAGGTCGCGGGATCGAATCCCGGCCACGGCGGCCGCATTTCGATGGGGCGAAATGCGAAAACACCCGTGTACTTAGATTTAGGTGCACGTTAAAGAACCCCAGGTGGTCAAAATTTCCGGAGTCCCCCACTACGGCGTGCCTCATAATCAAAGTGGTTTTGGCACGTAAAACCCCATATATTATTATTATCGAAAGTATGGCTCAAGCACCTAACACCTGATATACAGAATTGTAGGCTTATTCTGTAAAGCTGGTTTACGCACATGCTACACAGTGTTATTTAGGTATACCAATTCTCTTACCGAATGTTGTGAAATCTGTCATTTGAGACGACTGGTTTTCGGTGTTTTTTTGAGATAAAGCAGGCTGCTTTATACAAAGCAATTCGAGGCTATGAGGCTCTTCTCGTAAATTTCGAGATCGGCGATGATCATCTCATTTTGTACCTTAATATAACGTCAGCTGAATGTTTCAAATGAACATGCATTTCTGGCTAATGAGTACGCCTCATATCAGCCTTTACCTTAACCGTCTATGCACGAATTGAGCAATAAATTAAATTTGGACAAATCTCGGTTTTGGCTTCGCCCAACCCACCAAAACATCAGTATATTTTAAGGTCAAATAATCACTATTTGGTGATTCCTAATATTCACGCTAAATTCGCACGAACATGGTAATAAAGTTGTGTTTCCATAAAAAAAAAACGGTTTTTATAGTGCTTTCGTTAATTAGCATTTTTTAGCAATGCAAACTATACGCAAATTTTTCATCTAGCCTGTGATAATCATTTCCCAAGTTATTTGCATTGCGCGTGCAATATAACATGTATAAGAAAATTTTGCAGCTTCCCTTTTTTTAAACACCAATGAAGGAAAAAGTCAATGGCTATTGAACATGAGCACATATCGCGCCGAAAGTTGATAAAATAGTTGATAAAGAATTTTAGGTGAATGCAACGCGTGCTTGGATTGCCAGAAAGAAAGCTCGCCCATTGATGGTGGAAATACTACATTGACCACCACACGCCTATGTGCCACTCTCCGAGCTCGATTCATGGAACAGGAATATTTTTTTGTTTGCCAAATGCCTAGTTTGCCTTTTCCAAGCATAGAACAGGATTCTTCGTTTCTGAGTTGCACAACAACTTTGCGTTGTGCTAAAGAACCTCGCAGGACCTACACCTCCATCAAATGATATAAGAAGCACTGAAGTGCATGTCATCGCAATCACTTACTTGAAGGAGCGCTTTGGTCCGCTGCCACAAGACGTGCGCTTTCGCTGGAGGGGCCAACATATTGAGAACACCGTAGTGCATGATGTTTCTCGTGGTCAGATCGTTCAGCTCCTTCTCTACTGAGCGGACACTAGCAGCAGTCACGTACCTGAGTGGAAATGAACGCAGTTTGAAAGAAGCTGCGATCATACAAGCGCTGGCTATCGTTATATATGTGTAAATTGGTGCGCCTCCGAAAGGCAATAAGGCCTTCCGACGTGCAGGACTCGTTTCGCGTGTTCTTTACCTTCAGTTTACGCATTTATCCAGTGTAACGTAAGAAAGCAACGTTCTATTGTGGCTGTTTATGTCGGCCATGCTGAAGCAGTACTGACAACAGGGAAGGGACAAACCCCACACGCGTCTCAAATATAGCCACCGTTCCAATTTACTTTGTCGATATGGTGCCCGCAGGCGCCGAAGGAGAAGGGGGCATTGAGGTCCACGTGAAGGAGGGCAGCGATACAGTTTGAGAAATATTGAACGACCAAGAAGTGTAAAGTCAATGTATCAATAAAAGTAACAAAAGTGAGAAATCATTGACTGAACGGACACAAAGGGTGGAAACAGTAAAAATGGCCCCACAGGATGTGCGCTATCCTTCTCTAATTACCGTAGTTTTACGCGCTGGTTTCTTGTATGCAACTTGAAATAAAAAAAAAACTCGAAAGTTGCGCAACACGCTCAATTATAGGTGCCCTGCCAAGCGCACGTTTCTCGAATTTCTGAATGAATATGGAACGTTACGGTGACTAAGCCGGTAAATGGGAATCGTTAGATCATTCAGTCACGAAAGACCAAGAGGCCTCGCCCCAATGATGTAACAGCAATACATATACCGCAGTTATCAGGAACAATGACTAGAGCCTCAGGAATTTCATAAGCACTGTTTTTTTTTCAATGTAGTAATAAAATGGTCATCCTGAATAAAGTTGCGCGTAAAGTGTGTGGCGGTTTTAGTCATGGCCGTTGTTTGGAACAAAGGCACCTCAGAAAGTTATTGTCTTACTTGATGGTAACATATTTCTGCGGTAGTCAATGCATCATATTATAAATAACACGATCATCGGTTGGCGAGAGTTAAGATTAGGCTAAGTGTAATCTATTTGAATAAGTTCAGTAAGATAAAAATTTTCGTACTGCGTGGCTAGAATGATGGTATAAACACTTAGCTGTAGATTCGGTTGTGTTCGCCGATAATTGGACGAAAGGATACTAGTATAGCTGTCGTGCTCGTCTTTCAGTTGACTTATTTAGTAAACTTATTTAGTATTTTATTTAGTTCGCTGAGCAATCAAGGTTTCTGCACATTCTGGCTACTAGAAGGAGCTGTTGTCGTCATGCAGGGATGCTGTGCTTCGTGGAATTGCAACAACGTTATAGAACTAGGAAGTGAAAGGTGTTTGTTAGGAAAGCAGTCTGCAACTTGGGAGCAATTTGCTGCTGGAGTGTTTTCAAGTGCTAGATATTTCAGGTCAATGAGTGCATCGAATGTTTTTCATTAAAGAATTAGTAGCAATGGCCTGAATGTTTTGGATTTAATTTACAGGGGCCGGAAACTACGAAACCACATCATTTGTGGTGTTGTGTGTGAAGAGATCCGAGAAAATTCTGCGACCAGACGCGTCTTTTGCGGAAGCAGAAATGAAACAGCAGATGAGAACGCCTCCACACAACAAACTCCCGTGCATCGCATGGCACACACCAGCTGTCTAAAGAAGTGAGAGCGCAAGCGGGAAAGTCCAGAACTGCGGGTACTCCCGTGCTTCAACACGCTGCATTGGTGTACGCCGTTACAATTTTCGTAACATCCGCTTCACAACACACTTAAACCAATGTAGACGAATGACTTTTTTTATTTCATCCTCGGAATGCGGCTGCCCGTTCGATTCGAACCTAATACCTAACAAATAAGGGCTTAGCCGCTATGTCATGGTGGACGGTGGGACATTCCAGATCACTGCGCGCTTGAAATGTTGCAGGTTATCTGATTATTGCCCTTGATTCATTGTAAGATCCATGTAAAAGCCATTCCTCTGAACTAAATGCTGCTCAGGCTAAATGTCATTTTGATTGTGGCTTGCACATGAATGACCTTAGTGAACGAGCACGTCGAAATAGGTTTCTTGCTTTCGTGTGAACGTGGGGTTATTCATCAAACGTTCACCGTCGAACGCAATTGTGATAAGTTGACCGGACCACGAGTAGTGGGAAACACACATTTGTAGACGATGACTATGGTATCCTGCTGCGGTTGAGCGACACGACGTTGGTTCATTTTCCGGCGGCGCAGGTCGCATTCGAAAGACCGTAAAAGTGAAAAAACCGAACTTACTACTGTGCATTACTTCGCGCAAAGGTCATATGATCCCACGTGGTTTACGTTCAACCACAAGCCAACATCAAGATCCTTCTCATTGATGGGTAGGTTGGGGGCAATGAAGGCGCCATGAACTTTGAGATTGGTTATTCGCGCGCGGTAGAAATGGTGGTATAAAATAATAAAGATGAAACAGTATTGCTATCTGCCATGAGGATCGAAGGTGCAGTCGAGGTTCCTGGTGTAAAATTTATGTAGCTGCGCACCACAGCAAGGCCGGGACCGCATATCAAAAGTACCTTAGCAGTGTTTAAAAGTGGTGAAGTGGTTACTCAAGACCTCCCAGCATGCATCTGAGGCGGCGGCACTCGCCCCCTGACCTGCGTGTCGGGGGGTGGGTAGATCACCTTATCCGTTGGACAATACAGTTTATTCTATCTATCTATACTTAATTTGATTGGCATGGTAACTCTAAGTAACTTACCGGGAGTCAAAACTGATGCCCCCGGAAGTGTTCTTGCGCTTTATCATTTCTTTCTTAAAGACGTCCCACGAAGTCGACACCTCTACGCCCCGCATGGTGCCACCACTTACGACCACGTTCCAGTAGAACAGGTAGTGACACAGGCCGTCCGGCGGGTACATGGTGCTGAAGACCGCGAAGCCGGAAACCGTGCAGATGAGTTCTGTGACTAAGGAGAGGAAAGAGTGTTCACAAGGTGGGTGCTTTGACACAGCAAAAATTGTGTAAAAGCTACTGCAACGACTCCGGTGGTCATCATTGGCATGTAAGGGACACTTCATGAAAATGCTTATGTAAAGCTTCGTACTGCAATATGACAAAAATTGCTTTGGAAACATTGAAGCTCTTAAATGAGATTTTATAGTCTGCATAGGTAGCCGGCTCTGAGGATTGTTAACAGAGCAAGTAATGTGAAATCGCTTATAGAACAATATTATGGAGCGCAAAATAATTTGAAGGCAAAGTTCTGGTCATATGAAGTCAAATTTATAGGAACGTTGAATATGTACATTTGCCAGGAGACAGATAGTAACATGTTCCATACTACAACTGCCACTTAAGTATGTATATCTCATCGCAAAATTATCACACGTTAGGACATATAACATGCATATAATGTCCAAATATACGTGGATTAAGTTGTACGTTACCGACAGCAGGTAAGCACTTTTTTGGAACCCATATACCAGCTATTTGGCCGTTATTTTGAAAGTTACGCATTGTGTGAAAAATACTGCTTTTAGTTCATCACCAGGATGCTACGAGGGCTACACGACGCTCAGACACCGCGAAAAAGAGAGTGTGAGCAGTGCAGTTCGTCATGCTGTATGTTTGAAGCTGGAGATGTGTAGCGATGCGACGAAAGGAAACGCCCTACTGAGCGTTGCAAGCTGCCTATGCAGTGTTCGCCTAATGAGGCCTACTGCGACCAGGTATGTACCAGAACCTTACTGGTGCCCAGAATTCAATAATTTGCGATCATCTCAGTAATCGGTTACGCATTCCTTATGTCTGATTATGCCGTCCAAGCGTACGATTATTCTATCCACCTAGCAGGAGGTACAACCCACTCCGGAGCCACGAGTGGCCTTGAATTTGTAGCATCGTGGGCCTTAACTTTTGAAAACGATAGCTTTATTTTGGTTTTTCGACGAAGTTAAAATTTTTTTGCACTAACTGTATACGCGAATGTCTCGCTGGACCAGAAACGTGCATAGGGCACAGCAAAAGTACCTGCCAACGTGTGAAGCTTAAAATTTGTGAAATATTGCTAGCAGGAACACGGACGTGGGCAAGAGCTTGACACGAATCCGTAAAAACGTTGCCATGAGCACACACCTTTTCTTGACATACGAACGCGCTTCATAGCTTCATACGCTGGGCACAAGAAGCAGATAAAACAGACTGACAAGCAAGCACGCGTGTACACCAATACTTGAAAACGTAACTGATAACAATTAAAGTTACTCCTTTCCAAAAAGTATTTGATTTTAGTGACCAAATACTGCCTCAGCAAAGTAAATGAGCAACTATTAATTAGCAATTGATTAAATTTGTGTTACCTTACTTCAGAGATTTATTACCTTTTTATGAAAATGCAGCAGGTACATGTTGGCATGACCAATTCAGTGGATCTTCTGTAGGCATTTGCAGTGTTTGTGTTCACTACGAATTGTTTTTCGAATTTTCGTTTAGTCGTCTTCTCTAGTTTTCCTGTCGAGGGATCTGCAGTGACAGTGAGAACTACAGCGCGATGCTTGCACTGCAGAGAAGCGCGCTCTTAGAACGCACTAGCACCTTGCGCACAAGACTGCGTTTGCTCAATGTCGCCATGGTTGGGTCTAGGTCCCCTGTGAAACCCAGAGCTTCGTCGTGGCCGGAGCTCAGGTAGAGCGAATAAAAGCAGGAAAAATATTCCGTAGGCGAATTCCCAGTATCAACATCCGAGGCGGACATTGCTAACGAGCCATGGCACCTCCGGTTCAATTCGTCGGCCAACCTTTCGTGAAGCGTTAAGCTGAGCAAACAAATGAAAAGCTCCCCCGACCTGCTTAGCTTTGTACACGCGTCCTAGAGGATGCTGCGTGGCTCGAACGCGAGCAGTTTCCCACCTACGACTGTAGTTCTGTTCAGTTCAAGTGGTCGAGCTGGGTCGCATAGTGCAGCTTGCATCTTCGACGCAGTAACTGATTACATGTACCTTGCTACCGAACACAAAATAAATTTATTTGGTGAGTGAGAAAGTAACCTATGAATTAAAAAAATATATTAAATTTATTTAGCTGAATGTAATTAAAAGTAATTTGCTACTTACAAGCCTGCAAGCAATACGCTGTGGCTACATCGCACTGACTCCTTCAGTTACATTGGTGCTGCCAATTTCACCTGCTTCAGAAACTATAACAAGTATGTTCTAAGAAAGTGCACCACTAATTTTTAAATGTATGTTTCTTCATTCGTTCGTCGCCCCTTTCATGAACATAGCTAAGGCTTTTTATATTGCAAACCTAGTTTACCTTTCGTAAAACATGACGCAACATTCGTAGAAACGTACAACGACCTGAATTTTACGAAAGTTTCTAAACTTCGGGAGGTATGCAGAATGCAATGAATGTGTCCAATTCGACTGCGCTACTATGCTGCTTTTAAATTGAGAAAGGGAGTGCCGTGGAATTGCACAGAAAATACAGAATGCTGTCACTAAATTTTGTAAGGATCAGTTACTTCTACGACAATGTATTTAAACCTGTGAAAGTGCAGTTGCTTGCTTTCCTCTTAAATATCAAAGTGGTGCTACCGTCTTATCTATGGAGCGTAATGGTGAGCCCCTAGAGCGTAGGCATCAGGGCCCGGGCAATTCATTGGCTGCAAGATATGCACGCCGTGACATTTCCCTACGGTTTTGGGGCCGAATTCACAAATGTGCTCATTCGTAAGCGCCCTTTGCCATTGTCCGGCTGGCTTCGCGCGTAATATGTACAACATAAGCATTAGCTTGAATTTGTTTTCGCGAATAATTATAGCTCACGAACGTTTTGCTAACACCGGTAAAGATTTTTTATTACCGAGTAAACGACGTCTTCTGTTTTACACAACTTGTGCATCATACTGAAGGCAGAAGAAAGTGCATGATTACAATGCTCAAATGCAGTATAATGTATTTCTTGAATAAGAAAGCCATTTCTTGGCTAGTCACCGGAATGGTGGTGGTGTTCAGGGCAACGCATGCATCAACGTGGCCAGAAGGTAAACACTGCGCTCTAGCACAGGCAGCACACACTATCCTATTCTACCACTCTGGAAAATCCTGCGATATTTCGTGTTGTGAAAGGCTTTTGGGCGAAAAAGCGTTTCCGCATCAGAACCGATGTCGATTGCATACCAAGCTTCGACATCGCGCTGCAAGGTAATTATAATAGATTAACGTGCAAAATATGTGATATCACGTCGATATCCTGTGGAATGCAACAGTGTGCCTGGTATGCAGCTACAGGGTAGCGGCAAACTGCCTGTACACATTTTTTTTTTCAGAAATTGAGCTCAGGCATAAAGCTCTTAGAAAATCCCAACGTAAAGTTCTTCCTTTACAGGGTGATTGCAGGCTAAAGCCTGCACTCATCCTTTAAAGCCAGAACTGCTTCTGCGCCTGCTTCGGCGCTGCGCTGATTAAAGTCGACTGTATTGTTCAATTATACGCCTCGTTGATCCGTATTACGAGAAGACCTGATCACCACAAGTGCTTCTTAATTGAGAGCAGGCCGTCATAAATACACGTCTTTGGTCCTACACCTGACTGTGCTGTCCCGGCATGCTTTAATTTGGCTGGCTTGCTGTCTCTTCTCCGCAGATGCTGCCGAGTGCAGCTATTGTGTCGCTCCGCCAGGTATCGCGCATTAGAAAGATACAGTACGAGCGAATCAGTTCAGCACCCAGAGAGCACCAGGTGCGCAGTTATAATAGATTGAAAGAAATGCAGTGAGAAAATATGGCCACGCAACCAACCTATGCACCGTGAAGCCGTTTTCTTAGTCCTTTCCTGCTTTCAGTAGTGTCTCTAAACGTCGGCTGATCATGTGACCAACCGTGTTGGTGCTCTCGTTAGTCCACACTGGCAGACTTCAATTACGCACCTTTAGAAAAAGAAAGGTGCAAAGAAGAAGCACTCGTCCTGTGTATGGAACCTTCGTCCTAGTCTTGAAGAGTGTGCTCGTGAGAACCTGCAACTCTTAACGGCTACCCTTGGCGTGTCCTGCCGAGTATGTTTAGTTTCCTGTAGGTTTTGTTCAATGTGCATTTGATCGGGCGCTGTCACAACCGCTCTGTGCACATTTGTTTTCCAGACAAGCCTGTACATCATCAGTCGATTTGCTACGCACCCTACTTATCTTCTTGCACGAAACCTGCGAATGCGGAAGCCACTTGTTGCTGCCGCGTCCAGGGGCGCTATAACGTAATACTATTCAAAACTTTTCTATTCCAATTCTGCTATCAGCCCTCCACAATTGGTCAAAAACTTTTTTCGACCGCGCCCACTTCACCTGTCTTTCACGCGACGTCACGAAAACCACGATACCTCCCCATTTGGTATGATTTGTACACACTGATTATGCATGATTTGACCGAAAAAAGAAAAAGTCATTTCTGATTCGACCCTTTTTCGCCATTAGCCCTTGGCTATTGGGAAAACGTTTTTGGGCTGCATCCACTTCACCTGCCTGTCACGCGACGTCACAAAACCGCACATACTCACCGCGTCACAGTGACGTGTACGCGATAAAGATGCATTAATATGCCGAACAAAACTGAATTTTCTTCGGAATAGCCGCAGGCTGCCCCGTCCCGAAAGGAATAAAAGATGGCTGCCGCCGATCGCTGAGACACTGGCTACTCGCACCTGCGGGAGGGCATGGGTGTATTTGCGTATAATAAAACTTCTTGCGTGGCCGTGTAAGGTTTTCAAGCCCTTTTATCACGTTTACCACCTCATTCTGCCAACTCTTCTTTGCTGAGGGTCAGCTTTAGCGTCATTCTTAAGCTTCCGTTGCATGCCGCCGTGATTTTCGACCAGCCACCACAAGCTAAGTAAGGGAAAGCTAAACAATCGCAGACGCCGGCACCACCTTCTTCATCCGGTTATCGATTTTCAGTGCACAGGCTCTGCCCCAGTCAATCCCTCTCCACTTGAGCGTTCTCCTCGCCTCTTGTCAGCCAATTAGATATGACAAGCCACTCAGTGTAGGCAATGTTATTCGTTTTTCAAGCAAACAAAAGTGACCTCCTATGAACGACGAGAGCATTTGATTGGCCTGTTCAGGCAACCCTGCGGCTGACCGCGCGGTGCTTGCGTCGGTGGTTACGCAAATTTGACGTCAGAAGATTGGAATAGAAACATATTGGAATAGTTTTACGTTATAGGGCCCCAGGCTGTTTCTTTTGTGAAGTCCGCGCTTTGTGCAGGGGCGACTGGAAATGCCAAAACTCCCTAGACACCATCCACTGGTGGTGTGCGTTCTGGTGGTTTTCAAATTTATTAGGTCACTCTCCTCCTCATTTCAGTCTTTTTGCACTTAAGAAACACATGGTATGGAACACGCTACGCAGCCTATGAAATGTGCGAACTCATAGTCACGATAGCTCAGTCCCGATAACACAGATGGCCCCGATCTACTAACCAACGGCAAAATATAGAACAATAGCAGCACAACACTCACTAAATGAGACTCAGAGAGAGCGGCGCCCGAACGCCACCTCAAGGAAAAGTAAGAATGGTTCTGTAGGCTAAGTTACCCACGGAGGGCACAACACGGTATGGTGTTAATAAGTGGTGTGAACGAAAGCGCAATTCTGTTTTAACACTAAGATATTAAGTTCGGTGTCAGTGATCACAGGCGATGACTTCATGATGCCATTTGTCTCGTAGTTACTGAATTCCCACTTGGCGTTTAACCTGGCGAAACGTTTCCACAGTGGCACACTGCACAAATAGATAAGCCGCTTGACTCGGACTTACATGGTGCAAATGTCGTCGTGGTCGTGGTCGTTGTCGTCGTTGTGGTCGTGGTCGTTGTCGTGGTCGTTGTCGTCGTCGTAGTCGTTGTCGTTGTCGTGGTAGTCGTCGTGGTTGTCGTGGTCGTCGTCGTTGTTGTCAGTCGCGGAGTAGCAGGACGCTGTGGTGTAGGCACTCCCAATGGAGGCAATGGCAAGGCAGACGGTGGCACAACTGATGTCACTCGGGGCGGTGGCACACCCGATGATGGCACGCTTGGTGGCACCCTTCCGGACGGCCGCACACCCGACGTTTTCACTGGGTTTAAGTTCACCGGGTTAACGCAATGAGTGCAGTTTCGCCCCTTGTTTAGCGAATCGCGTGTCAAGCATATTTGTATATGTCATTTATTCCTTATGATGGCTAAATAGAAATACGATAGAACCTAGAATAGAAATTAAGTTACGCAAACAAAGCATTTATGAAAGCTTTATTCAGGAAGTTTTCAGCACAAGAAAAGAAAAACAAAAAAGAGCTCATACATGAGTTGCGAATATATTATTTGTAGACGCCCTAGCCATAGATCGTTCATGATTTATAGGACAGGAATCAGAAGAGTAAGAATAATATTGTGTGAAATATTGCAAGCGCCGAAAATATGCACATAATTGAAAGCTATATAGCATCTCTTGTATCGGGTGGCAAGCAATTGATGTCTCATAATGGGCATCAAGAACTAAAAATAATTATATTACGGCTAGAAGGAATGCGGGGGTTCGTATTGTTCAGCCGAGAAGGTAACTCGTTGTTATGTATGATCACTATATTCTTTCTGGGATTTTTAGGCGCCCAAACTACGATATGATTATTCCACACGCCGTAGTGAAGGACGCCGGATTAATTTTGACCACCTGGGGTTCTTTAACGTGCAACTAATACACCGCCACACGGGTGTTGTCGCATTTACCCCTCATACAAATGTGGCCACCGCAGCCGGGATTTCATCCCGCAAGCTCGGGCTTAGGAGCGCAACACCAAATCCATTACGCCACCACGGCGTGCATAAATTTTAACTGTGCTTCAAAGAATGATGACAAATCTAGTACGACTGCCCAGGAGCATATCGTTGATCACCGATATAAAGCGGTTGTCATAAATCTTTCTTCAATTTCTGTCCACAATGACTTTTTTAGGGAATTTGACCCAGTTTAGTTCAACTAACACGTACAGGTTGTCTGTGGTGCTTTTCCTGCTGGAGACGATTTTGGAGAAGAAGCACCGTCATCCACACCTCCACTTCCGCCATCACCGCCACCACCGCCGCCAAGGTCGTCGAGGTCGTCGTCGGCTGCGCATACGAAGTAAAAAAAATGCGGAGAGACGCGTAGAAAGGGATGTCTAGTTTACATTCATGACTGTCGCGCTAGCTAATAATAGCATTTCGTGACGAAAATCATGGTGTGCGTGTGCTCCGCATGGACAACCAAACAACACGGAAGATGTCCCTTCCATCATTTGAGCGGCGTGAGTAGGGTATCGGTAGTGTAAATATTGCTACTTATGTCGTAGTTATAAGCGTAGAGGCACTGGTCATTTAAGCTGCTTCAGTTTTGGCTTCTTTTGCATTAACGGACACTCGTGTATTTAGCTTTCACGTTCGGTCGGAAACCAGCAATGTGAGACCGCGAACATGTAGCATTCAGGGTGTAGAGCTCATCCCTACTCAAAACAACACATATGCTACACAACCACCACTTCCAATCTTCATATGAAATTATTGAATAGGGAGCTTATGGGGCATACATGTTTTGTTTTCAATAATGCATGCATTTCACAGGAGTTGGTGTGAGTATGTGAGAGTGACTAATGTCCGGCGTGCTTAATTACGACAACGAGCGGTTTCCAGTGAGTGCAAGTACACGTGACTGTGAACTTCAGTGACAGTGAATATGAGTAGGTATGAACATGATCGCCAGCAGCCGGTGCTGCGATTCCACAAGGGTGGGAACAAGGGTGAATACCAGAGAGGGCGTGAGGTGGTACCGTATGAGCGTGAGTTGATAACGGTGGTTCTCGCAATGAATATTGAGTGATAACCAACGATTGGTGGGTGATGCTGATGACACCTTGTGTTAAATGGCGCAGACGCCGGTTATGACCAAAGATCACCATAACACAGGATGTGTTCTCAATTAATTCTGCATGAAATGGAAAAAAATGGAGTGCTAATTGTTGATGTAACATTTGTGTATGATTCCGGAATATCTGTCACTGTAACTGGCATAAAATGTATACCTCTTATAGTCATGCCAATGAATGGTGTGGCTATGACAAAGAGAATTTCATTAGGACTAGGTGATGTAATCAAATATTTCAGTGACAATGTCAACCGTGCTCCAAGAGTACCCTTAATGGCCCAGCACTGATAGACATGTGTTAGAAATACAATGGCCGAGTGATTTAGATGTTTGAGTCGGCTAAAATGTTCAAAACAGTTTTCAAGTTAGAAAGGGGTTCATTACCCAAAGAACATTCTTGGTGTAGGGGGATGTGTTCATGATATCAGGAAATGCAAAATATTTTCCCCTCTGTTTGCTTAGCAGAGTACTGGAGGAGCGCACGAATGACTGTCAGAGTAATTCCACACATAGTACATGCCGGAGGGTTGCTTCCCGTCAAAAGGTAGGAATGAGTACAACGAGTTTGTCCGCTTCTCAATTTTCGAACAATGGCATCCTCGTATCGTGCTGTTTTATCCGATATCCAGTGCCCCAATTTAGGTTTTATGAGTACAGTTTATTGGGTACCTGGCCATCCCACTGTTTCTGCCGGTGCTTCTTCAACCTATGCCTTAAGTATGCTTTAATGTCTGTGTCTGGAATGGTTATTTTCTAATTGGTGTCAAACCTATTGAGGTAGCGTTGGCGTCAGCAGCGTCATTTCCTTTTATGCAACTGTGGTGAAGTACACAGCATAGTACGATGGCTTGTTTATCCATATAAGCTGAACACAACAGTGCATATGTTTCGTAAGACAGTGTTTTATGTTTTCTTACATTCAATAGGGCTCGGACTGCACTCAATAATTCCGTGATCACAACAGCCCTAGTGAGATTGGCTTGCTTGATTTGCTTAATTGCAGAGAATATTGTGTATGCTTCCGCCGTAAAAATACATGTATGTGGATTTAGTACGCTGGATATCAAAAACGATGGTCTTAGATCTTCGTAAGCAACACCAGCAGGCGACTTCATAACATCGGTATACAACTCATCCCCGGAATAGTTCTCCTGAAGTTCAAGGAAATGTGAATCTATATGTGCCTCAGGTGCTCGTTTTGATATGTCTATGAGGAAGACGCCACACTGGATAGTCTGCCATGACCAAGGGGGTGGAAGCCGCATAAGAGCCATTAGGACATCCTGTAGAAGAGAGACGACTGTTTTTGCTGGTCATGCATGCAACCGAAGGAATCGAGAAGGACTAATGTCTGGGCGGTTACGGATAGCCTGGCCGTGGACAAGTCGCGAATAATTGGATGACATGGATGAAGTACGTCTCAGTTCCCCTTAAGTGCTTAGGAGCAGCTTAAATATGTCCTTTAGAGAAGTAGAGACCATTCGTTGGATTCAACGTAAAGGCTTTCTCGATCGATAGTGCTGAACGCACCTCTAGCAAGACCGATACCGAAGTGGTGGACGAAATGCAGCATCTTGAAAGTGCGAGGTGTAGCAGAGTTAGAGACAATGACTCCATTTTCAAGGTGTGACTGAATGAGACTTTGTACAAGCTCAAGAGGCAGCTTCTGTCATTTCCCCAGGGTATGCAGGACACTAGCTTCAGTAGATTCATTGTCTACAGAGACTTTGGATTCAAATATTTCAAGTGTTGTATAAAAGGCAATTCTGAGTACAAATCAGGCCTAAAAGTTTACGTTCATGGCTCACAGATAGGCGTTCTACAGTAATATCCATGACGTGATACTACATTACACCTCTCTTGTTCGGGGATGCACATTTTTTGACGGTTTAGCTTGACTATATCGTTACCATGCCTATCCAAATCGATCACCGCTGATCGATGCTTTACGTCGCCAATTTCGGCATGTTCTAGCTATTTCTTATCCACTTAAGGCCATCCAGTAGCTAGTACGGTGCAGTGCACTTTCAGAATCAGTTGAAATTTTTCCGCTCTGACCATGTGATTTTCGGCGGACGTTCTTGCGAACTAATGTGCGTATGTCGCAGTGAAAAGGGGCGCGGCTGTCACCCTCTGCCACACTAGAGAAATGAGCATTACACTCACAAATATGCCGCTCCCAATCACGCCGCAGCAGCATACATATCTTGTACAGAAATGACTCCCGGTAAGCCAAGGTCTAAATTACACTGCCGTCTTTGCGGTCCAACAGTGCTGAGTGGTGATAATTATGCGAAAATGACGCCAGCTGTTCACTAGTGGCCTTTGGTTATGAGTCCGAGTCGTTTTATTGCACCAAAGTGCATTTCTGAAGCTCCGCCGCATGTTCAGCATGTGGACTTGGCATTTTTCACCCGTTTGCAATAGTTTAGATTTCGGTTCTTTCAAAATCACGGCAAGGGGTGCTGCCGGTGTCACTGTGCAGTTATCGAAGGTTGCTCTCAATGCGCCCTCCCGCCCGGCTGCGTCGAGAGAAAAGCGTCGGGCTTGAAAATACGCTGCACCCGTACTTCAATTTAGTTTTGAGGACTAGAGTTATCATTCCGAAGGTGATGGCAAAGAAGATTCAAGCTCAGATAGCGACTATGTTTTCAGTCAGCATGGGACATCCGCAGCTGTTCTCTGGCGAGTTTCCTTTAGGAACTTAAGCGGTCTCCTTTCTTTGTCCTTGCTTATCTGCCGATCGCTTTGGAAGACCTGATAGCTCTGCTGATTATCTGCAAGGTGCATACTTGGCTTGGTCATGATGTGCGGCCATTGTCAGCAAAGCAACTTCCGTTCACGTTAAGAAGGTCGCCCGCAGCACATCTCAACCCAGCGCTACGGAGTAGCGCAAGGCCGTTTACAACGCGTGGGATTTCCTTCTACTCTTCTCTGCAAAAATTTTAAAGACAGTCAGCAAAACTGCAAATAGATATGCTTGAATGCATAATTTTGTAGTTGCCCAGCTACGCTGAGAGCGATTGGTCCTGGAAAGCGGCGCCTGACTCCAGACGAACTGGTGAAGTACGTTCCTTATACTTCTCATCGGACCATCATCATAATATGCCGAAAAGGTGGAACGGCAAAATGTGTTACGAGGAGCGCGACGTTGTACGAAAACCAGACGTCCTGGGGAACAAGTGTGGAGTGCACCTATACTTCACAAAATCCGGGAATTGCTTTACCGCATGGCGTACGCGATGAAATGGCCTCCGTTATTTTTTTGTACCCAGAAAACGGCGGTGCACGGAGCCTTTATTTTTTCACACGCTATTCCTGCATTATTCATCTTTGAAAAATATATTGATATTCTTTTGGTAGATATTGTTTTTTTATGGTTATTTTTATCAACTGGCAGCAAAAATGGGCACTTTCTACAATTTTTCTGTTTTACCCAATAAATTTTTTGCTTGGCAACGTATATTTTTGGAATAGACATTTCCTTATGTCGAATATGCTCTGCTGCAATGTGTGCTGGAATATTATTTGTAGTGGTGAATAATTTTTCGGAAAGACGAATAAAAACGACCATTTTATCGCAGGAACGAAATAGTTAACACCACTGTCCTGCACACATTTAGCCAATTTATTCAATCCAAGCTGTAAGTGCCGCTCGCAGATACTAAGATTAGATTATTTGTGACCTGTCTGGAACTCAGAAACATGCCGGGTGTTTAAGCGAACACCTTCAAAAATATTAAAAGGTCGCCTGTGGCAGTTATCACAATTTTTGTTCATGAGCTGGTCTACTCGAAGCGGCGGACAATACTTCCACAAATATTGAGATGTGAAATCAACTAATAAATAAAAATTCACTAATTCAGTTTTTAACTAACTATATTATGGCCCATATTGCAATTTACAAATTCTAGCCCTGGAGTCCGCCAGGCGAATCCACTTGAAACGAATTTTCGAGATGACACCAGTTTCGAGATATGAATTGCCGAACTACGCGGAGAAATGTATTATTGATCCAGTTAGTTTGTTAACAAATCGTCGTTTCATGCACTGAAGCAAACAAGTATTTGGAAGGCCAATTCATTCCTCCGAAAAGTTGGAGAGTATATATCTAGAAACTGGCATCGTCCTGAAAATTCGTTCCAAGTGGATCCGCCCTGCAAAGTCCACTGCTAGAATTTGTAAATTGCAATACGAGTCATAAGGTAATTACCTAAAAAAGTTAATTAGTGAATTCTTCTTAATCATACTATTTTGCATTTCAGTCTTTTGTGCAAGTAGTGTCCGACGTTTTGAGTAGACCGGCTCATAAACTAGAATTGAGCTATTTGTCACAGGCAACCTATAAAAAAATTTTAAAATGCTCGCTGAAACGCCCTGTATACAAAACATCGTACGTAGTATGATTGTATAGAGGTACGGAGCGAGTGCTTTTTCATAACAAGTACACTACACATTTGCACCCCCCCCCCCACCCTGTGATACACCAATCTATCGCACATATGGACAAAACAGGTCGTTACCAATTCGAACACGAAATGTACTTCGAATAGCGTTCAGCAACTTGCCTCGGACGGACGCCCATTCCAGCCAAATCACGAATGATTCCGAAACGCAAATTGATGTCATATGCTTGCTCCGTTCCTAAAGATACCGATAAGAAAAACTGTTTGGGCACAAAGGCATGATGGATGTAGTAATTGATGCAGACTTGTTGGTCTGTTGTGAATCTACGCTCCGGGAAACCGCACTGTAAGGAATCTAGTGTTTTGCTGCTTACAAGAAAATTGTTCAGGCACCGGTTAGTAATTTTTCAAAAACGTTTGCATAGGCAATTTGTTACTGCTGTAGGCCTGTAAATGCTCGCTCAAATCAGGCAGTTGCTCTTTTTGAGAATAGAAATCACTATTGCCTCTTTTCGGGCAGTCGGGATGTAGCCACCACAGTATATGGAGTTAAACAGAGACATAAATGTACAATTGGTTTCAGGGTTAGGTGTTTCATTATGTCGTAAGCTATTCTCTGTCTTCCTGGTGCCGACTTGTTACCACAACTGCGTAAGGCCCCGAACTCCGCCATGGTAAGTGGGCGGATGTATACGCATTGTTTGGTAATTTGCGATAACTCCGGAAAATTCGTTGACGCCTTTGCTTCCAGATCAGCAGCCGCCTTCACTATCGAGCCATAGGAGCGCAGGATCAAACCGCTTGGCGACATGTGGTGGTGCATTATGATGAGAAAACAACTTACGATCACCATTCGCTTCGGCAAGGCTTTTGCCTGGCCTCTAATTCATGCAAACTTTGAGGGCTTCAGACGGTGTCGCCTGCTTGTGCTTTTCCTGAAGCCAATGATGAAATTCAATTGCTTACGCGAACAGTAACTGAATTACAATGAGGGTTACAAACACAATAAGCTATTGATCAATTACTAAGTGCTAACAACCGTAATTCGTTAAAAATAGGTAACTACATGTACATCCTTACGTACAAGTCTGGTAGGGAGTACCTGTGCAGCTAAGTTCATCTAGTAAAGCTTCATTTACACGAGAGGTGGTAGCCAAGAAGTATATACGTAGACTGTTAGTCCGTGAACGTAGAAAACGAGAGACTATTGTTTCTCATACCTTCTGTAGTTATTCCGAGCACCATCACAGTTATCAAGCACATGAGGGCAACGAATATCAAACAGGCGGCGATGGCGTAAACACGTTGGTGATCGCTGAAGCCATTGCTGCAAGGAAAAATTGAGAACGGCCCTGTTAGGCCACCAACACAGAGAATTAGTGCGAATAACATGGCTTTCACTTGCTAGTCCATAAAGGTGTAAGGAGACATTAGCCATTCAGTAGCGTATATATAGTTGAAAAGGTTTTCTGCAAAAGACATTCAGATAACTATCCACAAAATTGTTGACAGAAAGAAAGATATAGCAAATATTAACTTCTGAGCTTGATGACCGTTTTATGAAGCTGTGCGGAGGAAGTGTAATTTTCATTATAATTTCGTACTGATCCAGAGGTGCGAAAAAAAGAGCGCGTAAAAATAAATGTAGCTTTAGGAAACATTGAAGCTGTCACATGTCATCCTAAGCGCTCTTGCAGTGGATAACAGTAAAGCGAGTTTATGGCTACGTCATGCAGCGCCCAAGTCCCGGCGTGCGCCATGAAACGTTCGTTTCAATACAGTGCAGCAAGTTTGACCTCCACTAATTCGACACAGAATGCCTGCCGTAACCTATTTATTTGTTAGAAGGCTGAAATGAGCGGGTCTTAGATAACGCACTGAGGTAGGTCATTGACTACAATTTTCCCGTCATGAGCCGTTAATAAAGAACCTCAATGGAATTGATTTGTTATTTGAGTTTTCCCTCTCAATTTCACTCTGTGATGCAAAGGATGGACGCCTGCTATAGTGCGTTTACTCTCACCTCTACATCGCCACTTGCGTCATTCCTCTGCAGTCCCGTTCCGTTTACAATGTGTTAGCACAGCAGTGGTGTTTGCTTAGAAAGAAATCAATGCAAGGCGTCCTTTCTGGGAACTTTCCACTGACATTGAATTAGGTGAACGTCCCACGGAAATGTCCGAGCAACGATTGCGATGTCAAGCGCAGACACTGACGCTCATCTGCTATCAACGAGTTGAAGTGGCCCGGCTCGTTCCTTCATTTAAAAATAGAGACACCTAGCTGGACACTGTATGGTAAATATGAAGGTTCTAAAGCGCTAGGCTTTCCAGCCAATAGCACAAGTTGCGGTAAAGTACCTTCGGCTACACCCTAAAATTATTTTGCTCTGACTGTTCTCCCACAGTGCACTTTAACCGGTCTCTATCCGGAAGATACCAATATCTTTGGCAACGTATAGCTCAAAGAAACAGTAGAGAAGCGCGAGAAATACTTAAAAAAAGCGGTGAATAACTGATAAGCCTGACGGGCCATTTGGTATTGTGTTGCCTGAGGTATAGCAGAAGCAACACATGCAGCAAAGCGGGATAAACAAAGATTTGGTCCTGTGTTCGACGCCGTGTACTTGTACTCTGTGTCGTCTCCCGCGCCCCTTTTTGCGCTACACCACATTCAATGGTGAATGATGCAACAACTGTCAGTACGTTTGTTAGGAATATGTAGCATTTGTTTAACATAGTAAGTTGCACCCAGTAATTTCTTTTTTATCAATATATTCAATTAGGTTGGCAAGATACAGACATGTACTCTCAATCTGAGGCATCATTCATCTAAATATGTAAATTTAAGACGAAGGAATACTTAAGTGACGATGGATTGACTTACGTGACAGCTGCAATGCGAAAGAAACAATGACGTTCGAAATAAAACACATTCATTCGGCGCGCTTGTCTTATTCGAGAAAGCAGAAGTCCATTTTGAGCGCAAGAGGGCATATACAGAAACGTGACAGATAATGTTGCCGGGAGGCATAGAAAAGTAGTTTATGAAACATTATTAAGTTCTTGATAACAGTTAAGACTCACTAGAAGCGACAAAAAGGATTTGAAAGAACGGGAGAACAATCTGTACGCCGCCGATACTAATTGCAGGTGCGACTATTAGTTTTTAAGCCCTGCACCAACAAAGTACAGGCCAGCTAGTCAGAGCCGGAGACAGCCGCAAGGCCTTATACTTTGTGGTAGGTGGCGCTCTTACAGAATATTTAGACATGCACGATATCTTTTATCTCGCTGACATCTTGCGCATACCTTGCGCATGCCTCGGTGTGTTCTGTCTCCTTATACACGACTGAAACGTCACGGTTACCTTAAAATTTATTTAAGTAAGCGTGTACAAGGTGTTTTTGATTGAATTTCATGCATTACCATAAAATCTCTCAAAGCGCAGGAAATTATAGACCTAAAACAACCACTGCGACCCTTAGTTATTGGTACTTTACTTATACAGGCTAGGTACACTACGATGCGAGAAACTTAACCATGTAAACTCGACTACATATCAAGCGCAAAGCTCGCAGAGCTCGCCAAGTCTACCGCTGACGCATGTGATGCATAAAATCACCAACATATACAGCGCAACCCCTCCTGTGCGCCGGGGCACAAATATTCGTCATCCGCATTTTCATTCCCTAATTCTGGGACTTGCATGGAATTGTGAAAACGAAATTCGGAGCATCTTTGGCGCGTGGAATATTCCTTGCTAGAGATTAGCCCTTTCGAACGACATTCCTGTATGTGACATGAACGCAGTGACGTAATCTATTTGCGTAAGAAATTCACTGAGACCTACAGGAACCCCTACCGACGATGGCTATTGCAAAAAAGTGGATAAGCATTGTATGATAATGATGCAATTTTCATTTTGGCACATCAGTGCGAAGTTGCATTGTTTGAAAATAACTGCGTGTAAGTTATTGAGAGCACATGGCTAGTTCAATTTGATATACTTCAGTGATGAGTCAGAAGTGACACACCGTCTTTTTATTGTTATTGTTGCTGCTAGAAGGTGGCAATTTCGTCTCGGCCAGCCACTCAAGGTTGAACAGCGTGACCATTTAACGGTAGAAAATATCGGCAAGAATGTTTAAGCAGTGTAGAATACAACGGACACATTCAAGTGAATGTGGCGCAGAAAAACCGAGAGAATGCAAAATTGCTCCAAACCATGCCACAAGTGAAACAATATTTAGATTGTTGACAGAGCGCGCCACTAACATCTTAAGAAAACGAATGCGTCGAATCTATGCCTTGGTGATAGAGAACTGTTGCAGTAAATGTGAAGGATACAACGCGCTGTCTGGCATGGGAAGTGCGACCTAGCAACATTTGAAATGTATTCTTCGTGACATTGAACTCCAACGGGCAACAATATTTCTTCGATTCAGACAGCGTTGTATCTTTTGTTCGGCTTTATATTATCTGAGGATGTCGCCTCAACGCAGAACATTCATCTCACCGGCCATGGCACCTTGTTTAAGTTGTTGGGGAGAAAGTCGCATAATGAGACCACTGTGAGTGAATACAGTTGTACAAGTCTTTTCTGAACACGAGGTCTCTCCATCGTTTTTCTTTTATCCATATGTACAACGCATACCTACATACATTACAGTCGCCATAAATAACGTGATCTGCAGCTGCCACAAATTCAACAGCATGTGTCGCTCCTACAGGAACACAGCTTCACTTGCGTAATCCTTTGCGGCTGGCGATACCACATTGGTCAAGCTGAACGGTGAGACAAATGTTCCGTGAACGGAATACAGAAATATTTTAGCACTTCGCCGTTACCTGAATGTATATCTACTCTTTTTACAGCGGAGCCACTATGGATAGGGTTCAGATATTTTTTCGCGGCATGAAGTCGGCAGGACACTATGACGATCAAGGGCACATACTCCCAAATGAAATGGCTCGTACCACCGTAAGGCAGAAACTACAAGCACTCAGCGAAGTGAAGCTAAGAGTGCGTACACTCTTTTGAATCACGCAAAGAACATACAGAACAGTACAGGTTAGAATAAAAAACAAGCTCAATACTAGCATCGGAACCACTTAATTGATGATAAGGCGCTCCTGAGCCTGCATGCATAGCGAAGCATGTAGCGCTCCCCACATACGTTCTCGGGAAGGATTATTTTTGCGCAAGTTGTCACGGCGACAGCCGCTTGTGACGTGGTGAGTGACGTCCCTAGCATTTCGTATATGAAATAAGAAGCCAGTGCATTGAATGCCATGTTGTTGCAGCACCACTATGAAAGGCGGCGCGCTGTCAAAATTGTCGTTATTCCCATTACTACCATTACTCTAAAATAGAAATGCTATCGTTACTCTAAAGCTATTAACCATTGCATACCCGCCTCAGAAGTTGTGGTTGTTTTCAACAGTTTCGATAGACATACAGTGTCGCAGGGCGGGAATGACAAGTCAATTTTTTACCTTTCTGTCGAGTAATGAAATGTTCAGAGGGGTGAAATTCCCCAAAACACACGTGTACACTTACAAGCTATGGTGAAGCTTGAGGTAAGGTGAGACTTTTGCTTCAAGTCTAGACCTTGACTAATGAAACAGATGCCACGCAGCACCAATAGCGTAACACTTACCTAAGCTGAAGACTATTAAAAGAAACGGGGAAATTTTTCAATTGCTCAAGACCGCTAAATGTTCTTACCAGACGATTCAGGCCTCAGGATTCCACCTGGAAACGTGAAATATTCCAAATATCAAGTGGTGAAATTTACAGCAACGAAGTCCAAATTTTGAGCTAAACTTCGTGATTTCTCGGCCCAACTCATGACTCAACGTGGCATCAATACCCCAGTGACATCAATACCACCCAGTCGAAAACATACATATTGGGAAAACTCGCTAAAAGACGCTCATTTCCAGGAACAAGTTGCATATGTCTTCCTCCATATTTAGCGTTCTTGTCAAACATATTTGTCGCAGATTAGCTCAATGGAAGCCTGCAAAGTGAAGCATGATTGAATAAACGCGAAATTCGCCTAACCTTACGGGCTTTCGCAGAGCCTATTTATCGTATTGGGGTCCTCTGGTCTCCGAACTGTTGATATATTCGGTTAAGCGACGACGCTGGAAAGACACTGATCTTGTGTTCGACCGCCTTCGCAGGATCAATTATTATTAGTTGTGAAGCTTTTTTGAGAAGCCCCTTGGTTTTTTACGCGATTAGTACTTTCCGGTACTTCACAAAGTTTACTGAGCCTATCTATGTGTCTATATGCGTGTATATATCTACAAAATATCCCTATCGATCTATCTTTATCTATCTGCCTATCTATCTATTCATACCCATTATCCCGCTTAGTTGAGTCACTGGCTAGGTATACTATGGTCGAATTGTTAGCTCATCTGGTTGATGTGCTCATGAAAAAGGATGCGAAACTAAGCATCGGACAAACCTGGGTCACTGCGTATTGGATATGAGTCACTGGATACAAGGCACGGGATGCGTGGCTCCGTTCAATAAACCTATTCGATGCCAACTTGATCAACTGGGTGCTTGCCATTGTGTATGCCTCGTTTTTTAGTGACAAATGCAGCGTTTATAAGCTATGCCGTAGCATAGCTTATAAAAGTCCGCCACGCGCGGACTTTGAGGCGGTGTCAATAGATGGCGCAGTGTGTGCAGTGGGCAGCGCTAGATAAAGAGCCCGGCAGCAAACACATATCGACTTTGCCAGTGTGGTGTGGCGCTGTATTCTTTGTATGCTAATCCTGTTAACGTTGACATTCATCGCAAGTTTTCGACTTACCAAGCTTATAACTTGTTCCTATCACGCGATCAGGACTCGGCGGTCCAAGTGAAAACGAGAGAGTTTCCAAAATATCAAGCAGTAAAAATTTAACTGCAAACAAAGACCAAATATTCTTCGTGACTCGTTAGCTGAACTCTTCAACTAGAGCGGTAATATTGTACAGCAACACGCTTATATAAATGAATGGTAAAAATGGTGAAGCTAAAGGTAAGGTGAGAATTTTGCTTCACGTCTAGACCTTGGCTAATGAAACAGATGCCACGCAGCACTAATAGCGTAGCAGTTACCTAAGCTGAAGACTACTAAAAGAAACGGGGAAATTTTTCAATTTCACAAGACCGCTAAATGTTCTTACCAGACGGTTCAGGCCTCAGGGTTTCACCTGGAAATGTGAAATATTCCAAATATCAAGTGGTGAAAGTTACAGCAACGAAGTCCAAATTTTGAGCTAAACTTCGTGATTTCTCGGCCCAACTCATGACTCTACGTGGCCGCCTTCTTGAGCACAAACTTCATATGAATGGATGGTAAAGCAGACAGCCAACACAGTGGCATCAATACCACCCAGTCGAAAACATACATATTGGAAACACTCGCTAAAAGACGCTCATTTCCAGGAACAAGTTGCATATGTCTTCCTCCATATTTAGCGTTCTTGTCAAACATATTTGTCGCAGATTAGCTCAATGGAAGCCTGCAAAGTGAAGCATGATTGAATAAACGCGAAATTCGCCTAACCTTACGGGCTTTCGCAGAGCCTATTTGTCGTATTGGAGTTCTCTGGTCTCCGGACTGTTGATATATTCGGTTAAGCGACCACCCTGGATAGACACTGATCTTGTGTTCAACCGCCTTCGTAGGATCAATTATTATTAGATGTGAAGCTTTTTTGAGAAGCCCCTTGGTATATTATGCGATTAGTACTTTCCGGTACTTCACAAAGTTTACTGAGCCTATCTGAGTATCTATGTGCGTGTATATATCTAGAAAATATCCCTATCGATAGGTCTATCGCTTTATCTATCTGCCTATCCATCTATTCATGCCCATTATCCCGCTTAGTTGAGTCACTGGCTAAGTATACCATGATCGAATGGTTAGCTCATCTGGCTGATGTGCTCATGATAAAGGATGCTAAACTAAGCATCGGACCAACTTGGGTCACTGCGTATTGAATATGTGTCACTGGATACATGGCGCGGGATGCGTGGCTCCGTTCAATAAGCCTATTCGACGCCAACTTGATCAACTGGGTGCTTGCCATTGTGTGTGTGTGTGTGCAAATACAGCGTTTATAAGTTATGCCATAGTGCCACGCGCGGACTTTGACGCGGTGTCAATAGATGGCGCAGTGTGTGCAGTGGGCAGCGCTAGATAAAGAGCCCGGCAGCAAACACATTTCGACTTTGCCAGCGTGGTGTGTCGCTGTATTCTTTGAATGCTAATCGTGTTAACGTTGACATTCATCGCAAGTTTTCGACTTAGCAAGCTTATAACTTGTTCCTATCAGGCGATCAGGACTCGGTGGTCCAAGTGAAAACGAGAGAGTTTCCAAAGTATCAAGCAGTAAAAATTTAACTGCAAACAAATACCAAATCTGCTTCGTGACTCGTTGGCTGAACTCTTCAACTAGAACGGTGATCGTGTACAGCAAAAATCTTATATAAATGGATGGTAAAAATGCAACCATCAAAACTGTAGCAACCTCATCTAGTTGAAAACACGTATGTTCCGAACTGCTTGCTAATTCCCTCCTAATTCAATCATCAAGCTGCATAAATTTCCTACACGTTTGGCGTTTCTGTAAAACCTATACTTCTGGCAAATTAGGTCTCTATAAGCCTGCAACATGAAGGATGATCAAGCACACGCACAAATTTCATCAACCAGCGAGCTTCCGCTGAACTAAATTGCCACGTTTGGAGCCTCTGGCTTTGAAATTGTCAATTCAATCAGCGTAGTTCTGGGGCTCTATAACGCAAAACTATTCCAAACTTTTCTATTCCAATTCTGCTATCAGTCCTCCACGATTGGTCAAAAACTTTTTTCGACCACCCCCCCTTCACCTGTCTGTCACGCGACGTCACGAAAACGCGATAGCTCCCCATCTGACAGGATGGGTATACACTGATTATGCATGATTTGACAGAAAAAAGAAGAACAGTTATTTCTGATTCGAACCCTTTTTTCCATTAGCCTTCGGCTATTGGTAAAAAGTTTTCGGGTTTCATCCACTTGACCTGCCTGTCACGCGACGTCACAAAACCGCACAAACTCGCCGCGTCAAAGTGACGTGTACGCGATAAAGATGCATTAATATCCGGAACAAAACTGAATTTTCTTCGAAATAGCCGCAGGCTTCCCCGTTCCGAAAGGAATAAAAGATGGCTGCCGCCGATCGCTGAGACGCTGGCTACTAGCGCCTTCCGGAGAGCATGGGTGTATTTGCGTATAATAAAACTTCTTGCGTGGCCGTGTAACGTTTTCGAGCACTTTCGGCACGTTTACCACCTCATTCTGCCAACTTTTCTTTGCTGAGGGTCAGTTTTCGCGTCATTTTTAAGCTTCCGTTGCACAAGCTAAGTAAGGGAAAGCCGACCAATCGCAGACGCCGGCACAACCCTCTTCATCCGGTTATCGCTTTTTAGTGCAGCGGCTCTGCTCCCAGCGAATCCCTCTCCACTTGAGCGTTCTCCTCACCTCTTGTCAGCCAATTAGATACGAGAAGCCGCTCAGTGCAGGCAATGTTATTCGTTTTTGAAGCAAACACATGTGACCTCCTATGAACGAGGAGAGTGTTTGATTGGTCTGTTCAGACAACCCTGCGGGTGGCAGCCCGATGCTTGCGTCGGCGGTTACGCAAATTTGACGCCAAGAGATTTTGGGTACTTACAGAACTTTCCGGGGCTATCTATCTATCTATCTATCTATCTATCTATCTATCTATCTATCTATCTATCTATCTGTCTGTCTGTCTGTCTGTCTGTCTGTCTGTCTGTCTGTCTGTCTGTCTGTCTGTCTGTCTGTCTGTCTGTCTGTCTGTCTGTCTGTCTGTCTGTCTGTCTGTCTGTCTATCTATCTATCTATCTATCTATCTATCTATCTATCTATCTATCTATCTATCTATCTATCTATCTATCTATCTATCTATCTATCTATCTATCTATCTATCTATCTATCTATCTATCTATCTATCTATCTATCTATCTATCTATCTATCTATCTATCTATCTATCTTTCTATCTATCTATCTATCTATCTATCTATCTATCTATCTATCTATCTATCTATCTATCTATCTATCTATCTATCTATCTATCTATCTATCTATCTATCTATCTATCTATCTATCTATCTATCTATCTATCTATCTATCTATCTATCTATCTATCTATCTATCTATCTATCTATCTATCTATCTATCTATCTATCTATCTATCTATCTATCTATCTATCTATCTATCTATCTATCTATCTATCTCTAGCCGTTTTCCCACCAACATGGTTCGATAGGCATGTTTAACGGGTAGGTCATCGTGCTGATGTGCTCAGTAAACAGAATTTGAAACTAACCATCGGACCAACTTGTGTCAGTGCGCATGGGCGCTGGATATGGGGCACGGGACACATGGCATTGGATCCGTGCCGCAGTTCAATGAACCTCTTTGATGCGAAGTTGAGTAACTGGGCGTCTAGGACTGTTTATGCGTCGCTTTGCAGAGACAAATGCAGTGCTTTATGCGACCTGCGATAGCACAACGCAATCCGACCCGCGACACGCGCGGACTTTGCGGCGGCGCCATTAGATGGCGCAGTGTGTGCAGTGGGAAGTACTAGAGGTGTCCGGCGGCATACACATTTCGGCTGCGCCAATGTGCTGTGTCGCTGCATTCTCCTCAATGTTAATCTCATTAAGGTCCACATCAATCGTAAGTTTTCAATTTATCAAACTTAATACATGATCATACCCGGCGATTCGGGACAGGGGGGTCCATCTGAGCCGTCAAAGTTTCCAAATATGAAGCTTTCGAATTTAACGCCAAACTATGGCCGACTATTTAGCTCATCTTAGTGACTCGTCAGAATATCTTTTTAATTTGCAAGGCCATTTTGTACAGGAGAATTAATAAAAGTACCCGCCGTGGTTGCTCAGTGGCTATGGTGTTGGGCTGCTGAGCACGAGGTCGCGGGATCGAATCCCGGCCACGGCGGCCCCATTTCGACGGGGGCGAAATGCGAAAACACCCGTGTGCTTAGATTTAGGTGCACGTTAAAGAACCCCAGGTGGTCAAAATTTCCGGAGTCCTCCACTACGGCGTGCCTCATAATCAGAAAGTGGTTTTGGCACGTAAAACCCCAAATATTATATTAATTAATAAAAATGGATGGTACAAAATGTCACTATTAAATCAGTAGCAACCTTAGCGAGTGGAAACCTGTTTATTTGGAAACTGCTAGCTGTCCATTTATTCCACGAACAAATTACTTAAATGCTCCTCTCCGATTAGCATTGTTTTAGGACCTATATTTGTAGCCGAAGGTTTTGCGGAAATCTGCAATGTGGAGGACGATCCAATAAACCCAAAAAAGTCATCGCGTTGTGGGCTTTCATAGAAGTGATTTGGCATATTGGGAGTCTCTGGTCTCCGAACTGTCGATTTATTTGGCACAGTTCTTAGATGAAGTAGCCTCTTGTTTAGCTCAGATGTTTAGCCTCCACTCTTGAATGGTGACAGTCACATGATCGATCGGCATTCCCGTGCAAATTTTTCACTGGATGCGACGCTTGTTGTAATAAACCCTTCAGAGTTTTTTAGCTTTGGGCTACATTCGTTCGGAATAGATTTTACACCTTCAAGAATGAGGGCGCGTGGAATAAAGAACTCAGCTCCTAGCAAAATGAACTACACAAACCAAGCTATCTTTTCTGATGCTTGGATACAGACACCATGGGCAATAAATGTTCTTCCAAACAGTTTCTCCTTACCCCCATTTGCTTATAGAGCAGCCTGCACTGCACAAAAGTAACCCCTTCTAAGACAAACTCTCTCAAGGGGAACATATTGACATCACTTTTTATTTGATGCCTAGGTAGGGATGACCACAAGGGTAGCTTATTCTTCTTTGTCTTGACTAAAATAGCATTACCGGAAGCGAAATGAACACAGCAGCTAAAGCAGAGACACAACAATATATTCTCTCTCGAACTACTTTGATAAGTAGTGTATTTTCCTCTTACAGAAGAAACGAACAGAAGAGAATAATTAGGGCAACTATAATTATGAAAATAACTTGCATGGCGAAATGTTGAATGATGAGTGTGTTGAGGGACTGCTTAGGAAAGGCACGCTGTCATAGTGTTTAGAGTGAAGAGGTCATATATGCCCAGCAATTACTCAGTGAAAATCACGTGCTCGCACACCTGTGTTTATGCCGAATGCGAATCCATCTGTGGATGGAGATTTAGTGAGACAAATTGAAATCTCTACCGTAAGACAAACAACAGAGTGCCACAATGCTACCAATACTTACTCATGGCCATGCTGAGCCAGGGCTCGTAGACACAGAGAAGTCCAGAAAGATCTCCCGCCGAGCTTCAGAAAAGATCATAGCGCGCGCATGATGAAAAAAATACGTGACATAATGCGTGCATATTACCGACATTATATTTCTAATTACGAACTGCAAACTGAGTATGCAAGAACAGCACGTTCAACAATTGCGCAAAGACAAAACAAATGCTGCCTAAAAGAGCTAACCTGCCTCGAAAGACTGCTTAACCATCTGCTAAATCGTGTAATAATGCGTAGCAATGAAACCTCAAAGGAGGCACCAGATAATGCGACTTCTGACAAGGTTATTTAGCGATGAGTCTGGATGGCAGGAATAGTGCTCCTGTGAATATCTCTAATTTTTTTTTGACGTGTCAGATTTTGCAAGAAGCGTATGCAATGAAAATACGTTATAGCGGTATCGCTGATATCTTTACAAACATAATATCCACGCTTCTTACTGTGGTATTGTTGTGTACAACAAAAACCAACAAGTCCATGAGGCAGATTTCACGCGCACAGCTGGCGCCATTGTTGGCGTCACGCATGACGAAACCAGACTGAAATTTAGCCTCTTGCCTGTCGTTCTTAGATGCACAGCTAAGAAGTACGTTTGTCGATCCATGCGGCAGTGGTCATCTTCGATATTTTTCACCGCAACCATGGAACCTGTATTCCACCGAACTCAGCCGTGTGCTCCTCTGGATTTCTGAAGTGTACAAGTGCTCAATATCTTGCAAACGTTTGAAAGCCGGTTGGACATGGCAACCCCAAATTTGATACGCAGTGTTCGGTAATGGTGTTAAGAGACCCGGGTAGCAAGACAAAGGGACGCTAGTGGCACCCCCAACCTCTGGAAATGTCGGGTCGAGCACACCTACGGAGCAAGCACGACTGCAAGATTAGACTATGGGATCCCAACTGACTCTAACATATGTTAGGCATTAGGTCTTCTAATGCGTGATTAAGAAAACGCGCTCTACTGTCACATCGTTATGTAGAGGAAAGGGCCCGTTACTCGATCATGCACCTGTAACGTGCGCAGACGGCACCGTTGTCTTTCTACGCTTTACGAAGTCGGGGCTAAATTTAGCCTCGCGCGGGGCGTTCAGAGACGCATAACTAGGCTGCACGCTTTTCTGTCGGAGCAGAAATGGTCCAGTTTGAGAGACCTGACATAGTAGGTATAAGTTCAACTAGACATTGGTTCTCGGCAGGAGTTACAAGGACTACAACTTTTGAATTTGTTGCAGAAATTCCGTGCTTGAGCGGGGCACGTACGTTGCAAAGATGGCGTGACGAGTCTGCCCGCAGCCAGACAGTCTTACTTCCCGAATTGTTGTAAAAGCCGCTTGGCTACTGCCGATAGTTTCCGTCTTCGTTTGGAGTGCACGCGCAGCAGATTGAAGCAACGACAGGAGCCCTTACAATCTACCACTGCGCCGGGCTCGACAGGCGCAAGGCAATCTCGGGCGCTACCAGTACGCCGGTCATTTCTTTACCAAAGTGCCCAAACACCCTCACAGAAACAAATGTGTCCAATATGAATGATGAACTAAGATGACTATCAGTGACAGAAACGCATACACAGAAAGAAGGTCTAGGGAAGACGGGTCTGTACTGCTTGTTTGTGGTGCGTGCGTTTCTTTCGCTCTTTCATATTTGTAGACCGTATAGGAACTCCCTTACCACTTACGATTTTTGGAGCGAGCATGATTCAACATTTAGACAGTAAGGCACCCACTAGCTGTAACATAAGTTAGGCTGGTAACCTTATTTAAAGCATGAATAAATATAACTCCTGCATTTTGTTACGTGATTTCATACCGTAGTGGCCATAAATTGCCTGCCCCCCCCCCCCCAAGAGATATTTTACTTACCGTGCTGCGGCTTCATCCCTGATACAGCCTACCCGATTGTTTTATTCTATTGATAATTGCTAGTATTACGAATTTATTACTTGCTAATCTTGTTGCAGACCCGATGACCTAAATACAACAAATTTTACGCATCGTACGCCCTATTGGGATTAATCGTCGGCGAAGCGCATTTCAGGCAGCTTCCTATTTACTACAGTTATAGGTGGCGCAAAGCGTCAGCACATGACGTAACACGTCCTTGTAAGACGAGCAATTGCGTGTGAAACAAGCGAGTGGGTGACAACAACGGCAAGACCTCGGCACGCACGACAACGATGTTATGAGTTACTCATGTCATGAAAACTCACAAGGAGTTGTGTCGGGACATGAATCAATTCCGAGATGAGGTTCACTATGAGGTATAAGCTCAAAGTGGTCTCTGGCACATGGGAAGAGTGAGGGAGACTGGCTCCATCAAGTTTTGTTAGCAGCGTTAGTATGCAACCTGTGGAACGCAAAGAGCGATGTTACGATTGACAATTATGCGTTCTATTGCTACGCTTGTAGTCTGGGAAAACACGTGTCTCCAACAGACTTTAGCTTTTTTTTATAAGTATTCTTCGTACACAATGTGACAGCCACGCCTATGGTCTCAACTGCTTCAAGGCACGAGCGCATACTTCTGCAACCTGTAGGCTAACATATTGGTCAGCTGACCGATAGGGCCCTGGTTCCAATGCTGTCCTTGCAAGGAATATATATTGTAATAAAGAGACAACAAACGATGCCTAACAGAGCACTTACGTCAAAGTGCCAAGTACGAAGGAAACAATGCTTCGCATTGAAAAAAAAAACTACCTTTCATCTGAACTCGAATCCTTGTCTTCCCCATAGAAAAATAACATTGCCATTTGTTGGGCGTGTTGGTAAATTGAAAGCATATTTAGCGCCAGCAAGCAAGGACGGAAAGGAGGCGACAACACAATGCGCATTGTGTTGTCGCCTCCCTTCCGTCCTTGTTTGCTGGCGCTAAATATGCTTTCAAGAAAGAAACACATTTAAACGAACGATAGTATTTCGGCTGCTCATCAACTTGTATATAACAGTCCAACGAGGCATCAGTGGATTAGGAAATGTAAGGAAGGTGAAAGCGCCTGGGATGGTCGCGAAACGGAAACTCTCATGTCCTGCAGCAACACCCTCTCTGGCAATTCTTGAGCTATGATCGCACGTGCCGTTATGCTGCTTTGACATTACCGCGAAACAAAGGATATGTGCCGAAGCGCTATCCGTCGATGTGGGCTCTGTGTAGTCGTCGTCGCAATAACTACCGATATGCATTCCACTACGGGGGTTTAGATATAGTGCATCCGAGCGGCTTTACCTAAGCAATAACCCGTATGGCAGCCTTTGCTTTTCGTGTAAAGCCCGCTGGTACGGGCAGCCGAATTTTGGGTGGGCGAAATGGAACACTGCGTATTGATTGTAATGGGTGCTCGAAAAGCGTACCTTGCTCGTCGTCAGAAGCTCCCAGTTGCCCAGGACTACCGGAGGCTAAAGAGCGAAGGTGCTGCTGAGAACTCGTGGTACCGCTGTAGCAGAAGCTGCTCAGCGACGCGACAGTGCGAAGGTTTTGGGATGGAAGGCAGCAACGGTGACGTCTTCAGGTCAACGCGGCGCGAGGAAAGGCTGAAAAGCCACGGTCGCTTGGACAAAGCTCTTCTTCTTCTTCTTGCTCGTGCCAGGTTAAAGCACCCGCTCCGTGAGACCTGCCCCCCTTAATTTCTCCCGAAGCAATGGCGCTTACCCGCCACAGAGAGGAACCAGTCGCATCTGAAATTCGTTTTCACTGAAGAGCACTGAAATATGGGACGTTCACTTGACTTGGATTATTTGCGGGATTCCTCTTCCTGTCGTCAAGAGGAAACGGAAGTAGTGCAGACGTTAGCATAGAGAAATGCAATTTAATTAAAACTTAGTGATGATGATCATAATCAGTCTGGCTATGCCCACTGCTGGGCAAAGGCCTGTGCCATACTTCTCCAACTATCCCGCTCATGTGCCAATTGTGGCCATCTTGTCCCTGCAAACTTCTTAATCTCATCCGCTACCTAACTTTCTGCCGCCCCCAGCTACGCTTCTCTTCTCTTGGAATCCAGTCCGTAACCATTAATGACCATCGGTTACCGTTCCTCCTCATTACATGTCCTCCCCATGCTCATTTCTTTTTATTAATTTCAACTAAGATGTCATTTACTCGCGTTTGTTCCCTCACCCAATCTGCTCCTTTCTGATCCCTTAACGTTACACCCATCATTCTTCTTTCCATAGCCCGTTGCGTCGTCCTCAATTTAAGTAGAACCCTTATCGTAAGCCTCCAAGTTTCTGCCCCGCAGGTGAGCACTTGTAAGACACAGCTGTTATACACTTTTCTCTTTTGAGGGATAATGGCAACCCGCTATTCACGATCTGAGAATGCCTGCCTAATGCACCCCAGCCCATTCTTATTCTTCTGATTATTTCAGTCTCATGATCCGGATCCGCGGTCAATACCTGCCCTAAGTAGATGTACTCCCTTACCACTTTCAGTGCCTCGCTACCTATCGTAAACTGCTGTTCTCTTCCGAGACTGTTAAACATACTTTTGTTTTCTCTAGATTAATATTTAGACCCACCCTCCTGCTTTGTCTGTCCAGGTCAGTGAGCATGCATTGCAATTGGTCCCCTGAGTTACTAAGCAAGACAATATTATCAGCGAATCGCAAGCTACTAAAGTACTCTCCATTAACTTTTATCCCCAGTTCTTCCCAATCCAGGTTTCTCAATACCTCCTGTAAACACGCTGTGAATAGCATTGGAGAGATATTACCTCCCTGCCTGACGCCTTTCTTTATTGGGATTTTGTGGCTTTTTTATGGAGGGCTACGGGTGCTGTGGAACCGCTATAGATATTGTTCTCTATTTATCCATACGGCTCGTCTGCGCCCTGATTCTGTAGTGCCTCCATGACTGCTGAGGTTTCGATTGAATTAAACACTTTCTCCTAATCAATGGTGATGATATATGCGGTTATATGGCGCAAGGGCAAATGATGAGCAACGCGCGCCAATCAGTAGTGTACTGTAGTCGAGGGCGTAGTCAATGACAAAAGGTAAATGTACGCATGTGTGTATAAATGTAGCATGATGGTACAGAGGCACAATATTTTTCGCTGTGCAGCGACAAAAATATATACGTGTTCAAGCAATGGCAACGGCTGGTCAGTTGCACTATTGGTATGAGAAATACAGTTTGATTTGGTAGAAATATTGAAATGTGTAAATGTCAATAGCAATACTGCCTCCTCAAGGCCCTTAAACGCCAGGGCCTGGTGGCGAGTGTTGTAGAAAACGCTGCTACTGCAGCAGAAGCCTCAAGTGGGAGAGTGTGCTACAGTTATCTAGGGCTAATAACATATAACACAACTTCTATTAGAAAAAGTTAAGGCATGTTTGGTTTCTACAAACGGTTCCGCGCGAGGAATCATTGCTGGATGTAGAGGAGTGTGCTATTGGTAATATGTAGAAAAATTAATTCTTGTTTAGCTCAGCTTCCGCTTCCCCAGCACTTCATCAAAATTTCCAGTATGGTCCGCTGCACACTCCATCTACTACAAATGGGAGGTTTCACCGCTGCTGAAAATGTAGGAATGGGTACCGTATGTGTGTCTTATTCTCACTTGACAAAAGAGGACATCAGTTCGTCGCGCGTTTCCTGCGCACGGCAATTGCCTAAATGCAGTTTGAACAATTGGGGCTTATTCAAGGATTCTTTATCCCCAAATATATTGCAAAAAATTGTGATTTATTTCTTCAAAAGGGGTTTCATGTCTATCGCAGGGATAGCTTTAGAAGAGTTACAGGCTTTCGTTGTTATGGACGTAGTAATTTTGTCTACAGGCATATTACCTGCAATGCATTCTTTATGACCGGGTACCTAACAAAGAGCGACACGCCGGTTAGCTGAATACGCAGTTCACCTAAACGAATATAGATCATTGATTATATTATTATTATATTTTTGCTTTCGCAAAGGCGTTAATGCTCGTCGTCCTCGTTTTCGTCCTCCAGCGGCGACTATTTCCTGCAACCAGCAGTCGCAGCCGTATTAGACGTGGCCAACCCCTTTTGATCGGATCCACTACAAAGGAGCGACTGCAAGTAGTACGAACCATTCGTGCAGGGCGCTTTGGGAATGAAGCCTATTCCTGAGCTGGACACAAGGCGAGGCAAAAGTCGGCACAGCATCAGGCTTGGGGGTACGTAGTCTTGGTGGAAGGTCATCGGACTGCTCTAAGCACAGGCGGGTTTTGTTTATACCAGACATGTTGGAAATGAAGCAAGCAAACCTGGCTGCTGCTCAGCGGGGTCCATTCTAAGCGTCCAGCGGCGCGCATGAACTCGGACCACTTCTGCGGCTCATCGACGCTACCGGTAGCGAACGAGCAAGCTAGGCGAGCTGGCGATCGCTGGGAGACTCCATAGGCACAGCTCGCTGGTCGTCGGGTCCGAGGCCGATGGCCCGTGCGATCCGTCCGCAGCTCGTAATAAGGCATCTGTATTCGTCGACACAATCAGCGTCTGCAGGCTTAAACGTGACAATAGAATTAGTTTTCCTGACGCCGTTAATAGCGATGAAAAAACATCTTAGCCAGGCGAGACACTTCGCAGAGACGACTGCAGCGGCGGCTGCACTGACCGCTTGGGAGTCAAAATCACGCCCATGATTTACTATGTCGCGCAACGTTTTATGACATGCACAATTCGGAGTCATCTTACTCTGAGTTACTTAGTGTCGGAAACAAATTTGAGCCGATTTTTTGTGTAGCTGTCAGCGGCAAAAAAAAAAAAAAAGAAAGCAACACCGGTGCTATTAGAGCGTCGAGAAACTTGCTCGCAGGGCCCGCTCCGATGGCAGTGAAAACTCATAACGTGGAGTTTTCTCGGTTGTTTATTCCTTTTTGGATGTCGATGTCGCGAGGTGCTACGTTTTTCTGTTGGCTGTGCGCACGCGTACTTTAAAATTGCTTTTAGATATGTTCTAAGCTTTATTCGCCGATTATATTTTGCAGACGATGTGTTTGTGCCCACATAAACTGATCTCACACGTTAACTTGACTTCGAATATTTGTGTGAGTACTCCTTTAAATTATACACAGGGTCGAGTATTTTTAGAGCGCTTAGTGTAGCGGACTTGGTAAACTAGGGCACCGCGGTCCAAGCGCTAACATACAAGGCTTTTGTACACGTTTTGTAGACGTCACCGCCTCTTGTTCTGTGCGCCAAAATTTTCTGTAGATTTATTGTCATTAAGCACTTGATGATGAGTTCCTTTATGATGGGAAGAGAGGTTAATTTGGAATCAAGTACGAACTGACGCTCAGTAGTTACAAGTATATACTGTCTATGCTAAAGGTTAGGTTCTTGGACAAGCCCTTTGAACTTTGAACACACTTTCGTCTGGCCACTTAGAGGTCTTGACCAAGCCATGCTTTACATGTATCTCGCACGCTGTAAGGTTACAGGATCTGAATAAAATTTTTGTACATCATTGATTTAGACGAAATGAAATATGGCTGGTGGTAGTGAACCCAGGAGCGAGTTCATCTTCACGATGTTCGTCTTCACGCGCCTTAGCGCGCATCCCTGTGGTACACCAGTGTATTGCGTAAAGGGACGACACAACAGATTGACGATAAATTTTCATGCAAAAAGTACCATCGACCAAGCAGTTTTCTCAAATATTCAGCTTGTTCTTGCGGATGCCCAATTCCGACATGTGCCGCAACGTACCGTAACGCCACGTTCTGTCACGCGTTTTCTATATCGAGAAATACGAATACGAAAAATAGGTAATTCATGAACGCGTCCAGAGCGTTCGTTTCGATGCGCCCGAGATTACCGGTTGTAGAACGGCCCTCACTGAAATCGCATAGATAATGTTAATTCATTTGTTCGCATTCAAGAAAATATAAAGACAATGGTTGACCACTTTTTCGAACAGTTTCCTAAAACGACATGTAAGCGCTATAGGGCGGTAACTTGAGCCTAACGAAGAGACTTTTCCTCGTTTCAATACGGGGACCACAATCTCTTCTTTCCATAGGAATGGATGGCATCCGACAGCCCAAATATTGTTGAAAAGTGCGAGTACTGTCTTTTGTGTATCGGTGTCTGTGTTTTTAAATCACGTCACACATGATTTCGTCAGGTCTCGGTGCATAGCTCTTGCATGTATCAGGGCATGTGATCAAGTTCTTGCACGTGATCTCGCATGTGGTCAAGAGCTGCATGTTCGCATGCAACTATATTGCATGTTAAAGTAGGGTTATATGGTTTGTTCGGCCGGTATTTACGCACGAATGGCTTATATTCATCTATTTTTGCATTTGAGGAATTACTGTGAATGCGTATTGAATTTGGCGCACGATCAAAGTGCTCCCCAAGAGTGCCTGCCTGGTCTTGCAAGGTAAGCCCTTGGTCGTTCACCAGAGGCAACGGATGTATTTGTTGAAGCTTTAGCTATCTTAAACCATTCGACACTTTTCACTCCTTTGTGTTTCAATTTCTACCTGCGAGGAACCTCATCCGTCTTTCTCTCTTTGCCTGACGCTGTGTCCGCCTTACCTGAGGCTCAGTGGGCTTAAGTGCAATGCAACTTTCAGCATTTAGTGATCTACGCAGCATACGCCTTGCTTTATTCTGCCTCTCGCGCTTCTCTACCGTCATTGTGCCGCCAGGCAACACGACTTTGAAATGACACACCAATCGTCGGCGGGTAAGCTTTTCCGCTGCATGAGTGATAAAAGCGGTAAAATATGGTATAGCGCAATTTATACTACAGTACCATATGAAATGGCGTTGTAAGTAAGTCGGTCGTCACTAATACGTGATCGAAGTAATGGAATATGTCCGGTCTCGGGAAGTCTAGTGAAGACTGCTGGTGCTGTTTTCAGCGTGAAGGGCATGTGCCTAATTTGCCATAGGCCTGATGGTCTCGAGAATGCCGTGATGAACTTACAGCCTTCCGACATTGGCATATGCGAACACTCTTTGGAAAAATCTCTTTTTGAAAAGTATGTCCTTCCGGACGCGTTCCAAAACCTGGTGTCTATTCGGGCTTTTGGATCACAGTTGTCTCGTAGTATTTTATTCACTTGATGAAATGAACACAAAGTCGGATTCTGTCCTCTGGCTATTTAAACACGATTGCTGACGAATATTGTGACACGGGCTTTTTCATAATTCTTTGCTGAGACATTGCATGTATATTCTTATCTGCAGACTTCAGTGGGCAAATGGTGTAGGATATTGTTTCAATTGAATGGGTGTTTGAGTGGTCAATTGTATGTGACATTCTTCGAGTATAGTTTTGCTTGGCTGATGTGAAAAAAAAATTTGGAGGACGCCCAAGTTTCGCCTTTTAGAGTAGAACAGGATAGCATTCAGATTCCTGAGTGCTTCTCACGCTTCCCGGCCACAGCTAACTGTTGTGTCTTTGTAACCATAATGCTTATCAGGAAAAGCTGATGGCGAACGCTATGCACAGAGGCAAGCTTTCAGGCAGAAACGCGGCTTCCCGCGTGGCCTGCGATGCGGCGGAGGCGAGCGCCTACTGGAAGTGTTGCAAGGAACCGGTCTCGCCGCTTCGTGGCCTCCAAGGTTTTTCACGCGGCGGCGCACGCAAATGGCGGACACCATGGCTGGCCTATTGAAAGCGGGTTTATATGAGTATTTGCGTAGCAGAATTATGTTTTCTCGTATATGCAAATAACAATACGACCTTATCATGTCTGTAGGCTGTGTGCAAGTCATCCCTTACAATTTTTCTGCGTATTTGAGCTTCAGAAGTTCTAACAGTTCCGTAACTTGCTGCGCACACGGAGAGCGGGGATATGCGTGGCTCGAAATTTTTTTAGGTGAGACGACGTCCGGGGTTCGAAATTATTTATCTCGAAACGACGTCCGGCGCTCGATACCGGACGCTGACGGCGGATTTTATGTGGTATGGCGCCCTTAATGCTGTCACGTTAAGATGTCTACAAAAGATGAGATGATCTACCTCAGCGCTTCCGCTGGTCCAAGTAGTGTTACATAGCAGAATTCCATACATCAGATTAGTTTTCTGTTCTAGCTAAAGACACAAATGAAACCTCCTTGCTTTCCGATTCCTTTTCTTCAGCCACCTTTACTGCACACACTGTTGAAATTCTCCGTTCAAGGCTGATGTCGCGATCTTCGTAACGTCGTAACAGGTTTATATGAAACAAGCGTTTGTTTATACCAGGGTCAACCGCGTAATCCACTTACTTTTCCGTTCCTTGATTGTGGAAGGTCATTTTCATTGAAGTAAATGCTTAGATTTTTCAGTCGGCAACAGGATGTGAACTTCGTTGCCGGTTTTCACCTGTCGAGGATAGCTATTTGCATCTTGGAGGACATTCTGGCTGTTTTCTGTTGCCTCGACTCTTCATAAGTTGTTTTACAGGTCTCCTCAAGGCAATTTCGCACGTAAACAACATATTCGTAAATAGTTCTTCTTTCCATGTCAAGCGTGTCTTTTGTCCGGAGTTCTTTCAGCACTGTGACCGAACCTCGAACATGGCGACCATATAACAACTCAAAGAGAGAGAAGTCTGAGTTGGCGTGTGGAACTTGATGTGTGAAAAGGAGAGTAATCAGATATCTGTCCCTGTACTTTGGCTGCTCTTGACACATACGACGCAGCATTCGCTTCAGGGTCCCACTGAATCTCTCAACGAGGCCACTGTACATAGCATGAGATGGGGTTCCAGTAATCTGATCGTCGGAGAGTTGGTACCTGATGTCTACGAATAATTCTGAGGCAGATGTTTGCCCCAGTCACTCAATATCTCACGAGATAAGTTAACCTTCGAAAACATTTGTAGCAGTACTTGAGCTACTGCTTTGGTTTCTATATTTGGCAGAACCTCAGCATCAGCATGTAGCAAAATTCACCATCGTGGGAATATATTCGTTGATAATGCATTTCAATTTTTTTGCATATAATGTCCGCGTCTTCGAGTAGGTGACCTCATGAACTATAATTGTGCTATCTAGCACAGGCAACCTTTAAGAATTTTCGAAAGTGCTTGCTGAAACACACTGCATTCACACATGCACCACGTGCGTACTTTGCGCTGGAGTGGAGCCCAGATACATTCAATCTCAATACCTAGATGACGTGCATTTGGTTTGGCAATGGGGAACCAGCGCTGGATAGGCGGCGCGTGGAAAAGAGTGCGTTGCACGCCGCCCTGGCGACGAGACGCGACATATTCCAGCCTCCCGACCAGGCGAGACACACGTGCGCGGCCGTATTATAGTTCGTATGTTTCCGTTTTCGCGCCGCTTCAAGTGGACAGTTTTCGTAAAGAAGCTAGCGCCATCAAGTGAAGAAATGACGAAAGAAGCTTTTTAAGCTTTATATATTTTTCACAATGTGTCGCGGCGAGCATGTGTGTTTCTTTAACGGTTGCGCCTAGCTGCCTCGCAAATCTAGCAGCTACGGCTCCGGTCGTGCTGCGCTATGGTTTCGGAAGTGTTAGTTGGCCCGAAGATATTCCATATTTCTCTGGCTAGACATAAAAAATCCTAATGTTACTTTGCCATAGCAGTCAATGGAGAAGAAAGCTTTATCGCATCAGCTGACTCGCGCAAGCAAATGTTTGAGTGCTCCGCTGCTGGATCCGTAACAACGCTGGCTACATTTAGCATTATTTACATAAACTCAGCGGATGCATCTCAACGCCGAGTCCTCATCCGCATGCGCATTTTTAAAAACACATAGGCAGCTTAGTCGCGCACAACTCGTATTACAAGGCAGCTTCCCTCCCACATAATTCTTGGCAATGAATGGATAACATTTACCGTTCGTATCTTTCGCTTGGTGCGGTGACGTTGGAAGGGGTTTGGCGGTGGTATTACGAAGGAAAAATGGTTGGTACATATGCCGGATGGTGCATGCTATTGCTCATTTTGTTTCCGACGAAATGCCGACTGCAGATTCTGCTGTTTGGTACTCTCTGCGACGGCTTACCGTCTTCACTATCGAATAAACCAAGCACACACGCGAAATTCGATTTAGAAACCAGCCCTACACCGCTTGACCGGGCGACAAGACGGGAACTTACTCCGCTCGCCTGACTGCTTGGATCCAACGCCGCCTCTATTCTTGTTCGTAGGGTTTAGATGGAAAGACGCAGAAGGATGCATCCTCCCTCATCCCGGCGTAGTTGTGGCACTTGTATACGCAACAGTATCGTCGGCGTCCCTTTGTTTTCCTTCGACTTTCAGGTCACGCAACGCCACTACCAGTAGCAATTTTCGTCTGCGGGAGCGGCTGAGTTGTGCACGTTCTGACCGCCAGGGCGGCTGCAGGCGTCGTGAAAACTCCAGCGCTGGTTCCCCATAGGCCGTGTCCCTACAGTGCTTCCGCGCTATTTGCATTATCGCCGATACTCATCGTGAAATGAGTTCTGCCCTAATTTTACTTCACGGTCAAGCAAACATGTAAGCTGACAGTTTGAATAGCAGTTAAGCCGCAACAGAATTTGATCAGACGAAAAAAATCTGTGTTTCTTAAGCCACTGTGAAATGTTGTTTTCAGTGAAATGTAATTAAATATGAAACTATGATAACCTGCGGTCTGTGCTCCATGTTTCGTATTTTCTCATTTTTGTTGTCGTGTTCGCCTTCTTACTACTCATGCTTTATTGGAGTCGTTTATATGATTTCTTGTTTGTTTGTTTTCCGGCCTTTTCCCGTTGCCCTGACTCCCTCCGATGAGGGTTTAACTAGAACTGAAAGTACGCTTGTCATGTTCGGCCTTTGCTAATAGGTCATCGCGTACGTATGACGAGCTAAGTACCTTACAAACTCTACCAGTGGCGTGCACTACTTGTTACTCCACGTTGTACCTTAGTTAGTGGCTATATAAAGTACGGCACATTTACTATTGAGCGAATGAGGTCACCATTGTGCCCTAGGTTGCCTGCAAAGTAAAGAATAAAGACATAGTCTACTTAAGCTGATCTTACCGCCTATTCACGATACTAAGAACAGCCGTAATGTCCGCAAAGAATATACATAAAGCACTGCCACATGTTCAGCTACGACAGCTACAGTATTAGAATACTCCAACTTCATTCTGGGTCCTTTGCACTCTTCTGTGCTCGCTTCGCGTGCTTTTTTGCGCGGGGAGATTCGCATCCCCAACGCACCGGCCCGCTAGTCTAAAAGTTTGGTGTGTCAACCCTCCCCGGTAGCCTAGAGGCTATGGTGTTTGTTACCGCCCCTGGTGGTCGCATTTTGATGGCAGCGAAATCTCAAAACGTTCGTGTGCTTAGATCTTGGCGCATGTTAAAAAACCCCAGATGGCCAAAATTATTCTCAAGTCTCCACTACGGCGTGCGTTATAATACCTAATATTAATAATACCCACTACGACGTGCCTTATATACCTAATACTTAATATTGTTATTGTGGCACGCAAAAACACTAAATTTGTATAATTTGTCTTAAGACCGCATTTTAGAGCATTCATTATTGGCTGGCCCCGTCAAAAAATATATATATATATATATATATATATATATATATATGATTAAAGGAAGAGTTCTGTAGGTCCGGTGCTTAGGGAGTTGAAGAAACGAAGGAGCACACTTACGAAAATTTCCTCGGCCATGTCGTCAGTTCAGAAAGCATTCGCCCGGACCCTGAGAAGACTGCGGCAGTGGAGAAATTTCCAAAACCTTCCGACAAAAAGGCTGTTAGGCGATTCTTAGAACTTTGCGCCTACTACAGACGCTTCATCAAAAATTTTTCAAGGATCGCCGAACCACTAACGCGGCTAACGAAAGAAGACGTGCCTTTCATCTGGTTGAATGAGCAGGAGAATGCTTTCAATGAGCTCCGAAAGCGTCTTCAGAACCATCCAGTTCTTGTTCATATCGAAGAGGAAGCCGAAACTGATGTTCACACAGACGCAAGCAATTTAGGCCTCGGTGACGTCCTCATTCAGTGGCAAAACGGAGAGGAACGAGTCATTGCGTATGGTAGACGAACACTTTCGAAGGCTGAGGTGAACTACTCAGCGACACAAAAAGAATGCCTCGCGGTGATATGGGCCATCGGCAAGTTTAGACCATACTTATATGGCCGACCATTCCGAGCTATCAGCGACCATCCTTCGTTGTGCTGGCTGGCGAATCTCAAAGACCCATCTGGACGGCTGGTAAGATGGAGTCTACGGCTGCAGGAATACGATATAACGGTCGTATACAAGTCCGGTCACAAACACAGTGATGCTGATTGCTTGTCACGTGCACAGATTGAATACACGGAATCTACGCTTAGGGAAAATAAACAGGACTGCCCGTTCCTCGGAGCTGTGACAACATCGCAAATCGCTCAGCATCAGCGATCCGACGCGGATTACGCCTGCTCGTTGATTACCTAGGACACCCTGTCGACATTCCACGAGCTTTTGTCCGCAGCCTGTCGTCGTTCGTACTGAGAAATAATGTCCTACACAAAAGAAATTTTGAGCATAGTGCAGATACATTTCTGCTCGCCGTGCCTTCAAAGTTACGACTCGAGATATTGAAAGCAAGCCTCGATGACCCATCAGCAGGACATTTAGGAGTGAGCGGTACATTCGCACGCATCCGCAAGAAGTATTACTGGCCAAAGTTATTGAATTCTGTGCAACACTACGTAAGAACCTGCCGGGACTGCCAAATATGTAAAATACCACCATTCAAGCCAGGAGGTCTCCTACAACCGATACAGCCACCGGAAACTCCATTCGCACAAGTGGTAATGGACTTACTTGGCTCCTTTCCCACATCGTCATCAGGAAAGCGTTGGATCTTAGTTGCAACTGACTACCTGACTCGATATGACGAGACAGGGTCTATTGCCAAGGGAGCGACCAGTGAAGTAGCTGATTTTTTTGTCACTAACATAGTACTGCAGCATGGCGCTCCTAAAGTTCTCGTCACGGACCAAGGAACCATATTTACTGCCCATTTGACACAGTCCATCATGAAATTGACGCACACCAGTCACCGAAAAACCACCCCATATCATCCGCAGACAAATGTACTGATTGAGTGACTGAACAGAACGCTGAATGATATGTTGTCAATATACGTGGACATGGACCACCGAACATGGGACAGGATACTACCGTGCGCAACGTTCGCGCATAATACCGCTGTGCAAGAGACGACTCAAATGACACCTTTCCAACTCGTTTTTGTCCGGATCGCCACCACAACCTTAGATGCAATGCTACCAGTAGATGAGACCTTCGAAAATTACAATGGCGTCAGCGACTTCGCATAAAAACCCAAGACGCACGGCAGCTGGCGCGACACCGCATTCAGCAGCAGCAGCAAACCGACGCGGACCGATACAACTTACGACGAAGAGACGTCCAGTATGCATCTGGAGACAAAGTATGGGTGTGGACTCCCGTGCAGATGCGCGGCCTATCCGAGAAGCTTCTTCATCGTTATTTTGGCCCGTAGAGGATAATTCGCCGCATTAGTCCATTGAACTACGAAGTTGCTCCAGAAGGTCAAGTAACCTCATCACTACGGCGGCATCGAACAGAAATCGTCCATGTCATCCGAATGAAACCATACATAGTACGACAGGCAATAACTGCTTCCGCCTACAAACATTGCCAGTTCATGACAGTCTAGAAACCACCGCCTTCTGTATGAGCATCGGGACGATGCACTTTTGGAAGGGGGACAATGACGCAAGATGATTTCAACTTACGCGCGCCAGCCACCTCCTGCGTCCGTCCAGCTGTTTACTGCTGCCTGTCAAAGATAGCGGCAGTGAAGCGGGCAACACGGGCTCGCAAGGCACGCACAATCGGAGCAACATGCCATCAGCGCGGGAGACGAGGAAAGAAGAGGTGCGGGTCTCTTGCGAAAGAGACTTTGGACGATGTAGTGAGGCTCTCGTTTAGCTGTTTGTCGGGCACAAGTTCACCCAAGCTAAAGTGATTAAACACCGTCACTCCACTGTGTGTTACAATATATACAAAGTACTCTGCAAGTGTACAGTTAAGTGTAATCAATGGCTAGATGGCATAACGGTTATGCACCTTCACTAAATGTGTCTTCATTAAAATTCGACGCTCAAGAAATACAATTCTGTACAAGCAGTCAAATTCGACGCTCAAAAAATACAATTCTGTACAAGCTGTCAAATCACATATGACGCGCAATAATGCGCGTTCCTTTTTTATATTTATTATTTTGAGCAACAAAATGTGATCATTTTTTATAAATGAGCGATAGCTCAAAGGAAGAGGTCCGGACACAAACCAAAATGGTTTAAAATATATTTACGTTTCGGCTCCCCCGCCGGGAGCCTTGTTCACAAGGAAACGAGCGGCAGGGCTGGCGACCTTTTTATGTGCGGCTCAAAACATGACTAAGCGTTTCGCATACACGGACTACAGATTGCTGTCGTCACAATTAAGCCTGTGCGCCTTGATTTACTTGATTCGGGAGTCAAGATAAAGACGCGAAGAATGATTTCTTTCCTTGGCGATCACGGGGGATTTCTTCCATTTAATCGTATGCAGCGTGACTGCGCCGTGTTCGGCCAGGGCATTCGACGCAGCTTGTCGTTTCTGGACGTCATTCCCGTGCTGTTGAATTCTTGTTTTGAAGTTGCTGGTTTCTCCGACGTAGACATACCGACAGTCCACACACAGAATGACTTATGCCACGCCTGGGAACTTGTCCTTTTCGAAAGGGTCTTTCACATGCACGAGCTCTTGTCTCAGTTCCCGGAAGGTCACGTGCGCAGACTGCAGGTTATATTACTACAGAACGCGTGCGAAGGTCTCGCTTATGCCGGGGACATACGGTACGGTAGCCGTAACGCAAATATATTTTGAACCATTTTGGTAGGTGTCCGGTCCTCTTCCTTTGAAGTATGCCTCATCCGGACCAGACGGACTTCCGTCAAACTCTCGACTTCATAAATGAGCGATTCAAGGCTATGAAAAACTCGTAGCCTTTCTCACATGCCTATTTCTTATGATGATAAGGCCGCCTTCCGTAAGGGTGCCTTTTCACGCTGAAAATCACACACTCCTGTGTCATGCTTTGCATTTTCCTGAAATTTACACTGTCCTTACTCGTATATAAAGGCGCATTTTAGCTTTAAAATTAGGTCCATTTATCAGTACGGGCCTAAGTAAATTTTCGTGAGTGCACAAACATTTTTCCTCTCATCCACTAAGTTTCGAAAAAAGTATTGTACTGTGGGGCCTAATGCTTTCCTTCATACGAAACAAGCTTCTAATAAGGCCGGGATAAGTGCTAGGAGATAGCGATAGCAAAGATAGTTGACGTCCTTTAACTTTGTGGCACCTATCTGTAATTGAATGTTTCGCTTTTCTAAGGAGTGCATTGTTGCGTAAAGATATATACAAGCCTTGGCGTAAAACAGATTATGTGTGCATAGAAAAAGTTTATTTCGACAAGAGACGATACGAACACTGAGTCATAATCACGGCACAATTCCACCGGGACGATAACATGTAAGAAACGAAACACAGTACGTTTTCAACGTAAGTAAGATCCGAGTCCTCACGCACCAATATATAAACACATATACCCACGGAAAGGCACAGTTACACACAAACTGAATGACACATATACAGAATGATTTTCAATATATACAGTGTACACAATGGTTATGTACAATGATGATGTGATTGAACACTTTACACAATTTCGAAGTGATGTGCACGAGATCTGTATATACAAAAATGATCATGTATACGAGAGGACACACACACGGAAATCACGGGCACCTGCATTCTATGTTCATTAAATGAATACTTCTGATGGTCTGGCTACAAGAACCAAGCTGGACGAAAATTCAGTCACACGCGTCCATCAGCCACCGACAGGAAACGACATGACCACTGTCGAAGAAACTCTTCTTCTCCAAGGAAGAGCAACTCCTCCGACAGAAACGACAGTAGCTCAGAGTAGAGCCTCCCCATAAGTGGAAACAGAGCGCGGTGACGACGTCCCATGGCAACTGCCTCGCACCGGTTACGCCATAGACAGATGGCCCCCGCAGCAATTAAATGTCGCCCGAAGCGGCCACGTGAGCAGCGACCAGATGTAATAAAGCAGTTAACTCCAAGGCTACGAAATCCAGTATGCGCGGCCCTCCAAAATATCCTGGCAGCGACGCATTGCAGCAGTACATGTTTATTGGATTCTTGAAGGGGGCAATTGGGACACCGCAAAGATGGGACAACGCCCCACCGCTCAAGCCTGTCCCGAGTTGGAAGCACTTGCCACCCTAGACGCCACATGAAGTCGCGTAGGTGGCCAGGCAGGAATGACACCGTTATCGCATCCCACGACACATTATTGGAACGTGCGAGGCGCGCTGGGGGAACTAGAGAAAGCAGTAAGGCTGACATAGTGTGTACTAGACGGTTTTGGAGAACGTCTACATCAGGACATACCTGTTGTATGTGGCGATAAAATAGCACTGCCGTACGGTAAAATGTTGGTTCGTTTAACACTTGAGGTCCGTGAATGAAGTGTACGCCCTGTAAGATGAAGCGAATTTTCGTGCCAAGGAACAAAGAGAACAGCATACGCACTGCCGATGGAGCCGGGGTTATAAAAAAAATTGCAGTCTTGCTACGTAATATGACCTCCAATGATGGGCTGCCATAACTACATAACTTTATCTTTATCTTTCATATGCTGGTTTGTCCATGCAAACATCGATCCAAATAAATTTACGCAAAACATTCGCAGCTCACGCCTTTATTCTGAAATTACCTTTTTCTGCCAAAATATTCGACCGGTTTTCTTCTTTGTAAAATGTACTCCTTATCCGCAACGTTTTTAGATAGAGCACGCATGTATCATGTCCTAATGGTTTTACCGCTAAACGCGTTAGAGGAAAAGCTTTCCTGAAAAACGGGGCCACGGAAAAAAAACTGCCACTTTTCGACGTCTCAATTTCGTAATGATAAAAATATTTAAAATATTATCCAGCAACAATCATTTACAAGTAGCACTTGTACAGACACGTCTAATAAATTAAGTCTATATGTTCGAAAGATCGGAGGGTCATTTATAAAATTATCAAGTAATCTTTACAATCTATTTAATGACTTATTATTTGACCGAAAATTTTATTCCAAAGGATGGTCAGTGGCCTAGGATATGGGTAAGCGATCAGGTAAAAGGAAGGAAGTCGGCCTCCTTAGTGAAGAAAAGCAAAGTGGTAATTCTTCTGGTGCCGTCTCGATGCTGTGCGACCCAGTCGCCATACGACGCCACCCGTAGAGGTCGCGTGCGCTTTCCCTCAGTCTGGTTGTGGCACGACTGCAAAAGGGCAAATGTCGACGTTGATCGCAAGACTGTTGAGGAGTCGTGCTTGTGTTCCTCTCCACTTGATCGGCCCCGCAGGGGTGTCTGCGTCAGCGGGCGTTTCGTGCTTTGCGAAATCACGTACTCGAGCACACGAGGACTGGACCCCCCGCGTGTAACCGTGCGCGGCTTAGCCGTGTTCGGGGAAAGGGGTATGGGGGGGAGGGTTAAGCCACCGCGGGGTGTTCGGACCGTGAAGGCCCTTCTGCGGGGGCAACACGCCTCTTGGGCCTCTGCTTCACGTAGATGGTACCTCCAGACCGATCCACCCGGTGGAAGTAGGCAGACGCCTTTTCCTGTACCCCTCGTTAATCTTCGTCTTTCTCTCTAGCCTTTTCATCTTTCCTGCGTTCTTTTCACTTCTTCTTACTTCCAAATTTCCTTGTGGCAAGGGTTAGGCACGTGTGATATATCCAGTCTTGGGTATATACATTAGGTTGTAGCGCTGGTCAAGAGCTGACGTCTGCAGGTTTCTTGAAACCTCTAGCGTCCCGTGGTTCGGCTTGGCGGTGGGTGGCTGCCGCCCACCCACTGCCAAAATGAACAGTCCACTAGATTGACTCTTAAAGAATACACCCCTGGTGGGAGCCTATTAGGCTTCTTGATTCAAGGATGAATGTGAGTCTTGTGTTTATGACGCTCTCATAGAATTTGGCTAGACAACTTATTAGTGCAATGGGTCTGTAGCTGCCTGGGGATGTTGCGTGTTTACCAGATTCTAGAAAAGGCACTAACACCGCCTTTTTCCAATCTGTAGGCATTACCTCAGACTCTCATATCTTGTTGAAAAATATAAGTGCCTCTACCGATGCCTGAGATAGGTGTGCCAGCATTGTGTAGTGGACATGGTCAAGACCTGTTCCATTTTTTACCGGCAGAGAGAACTCTGTTCAATTCAGTATTCTGAGGTGGTTATTATAAAGTGGCGGGCAGTCTCTGTTTCTCCGCCGACTCTTTATATTTTAAGAATGTATTGTAGTAGTTTTCTGAGCTGGAGAGACGTTGTAAAGTGTTCGCTTAATAAGTTTGCCTGGTCTTGTAGTGCTGTTTGTGTCCCTGGACATGTAAGCAGTGGTATTGCGAATGATGAGTACTCATCTTTAATTTCCTCACCTAGTCCTAAATTCGTTTTATAGGACTGTACAATTGATTGAAGACATGTATTTTTGCCATCATGATTACTCCAACTTTCTTCGAATAAATCGTGCGTTGGCTTTGGCCTGTCAACAATTTTAAAAGTTGCTATAGGTGGGGTACCTCCCTAAAACTATCGAGGCCTTGACGCGACTTAGATCTACCCACCTCCTAAAGACAACTGCAAATAATGGTATTATTTACTATTATTTATTAATAATGGGACTAATAATGTTATTATAATAAGTAATGGTATTATTTATTATTATCTATTATTTATTATTAAAATTAATAATAAAAGCTATTTTGTCAGCCCACATGGTGGGCTGACAAAATGGCTCCCGTTTGAATGATGATTTTCCGTTTGAAAAGAAGGATGATGGGTGCAACGTTAAGGGATAAGAAAAGAGCAGATTGGGTGAGGGAACAAACGCGAGTTAATGACATCTAAGTTAAAATCAAGAAAAAGAATTAAGCATGGGCAGGACATGTAATGAGGAGAGAAGATAACCGATGGTCATTAAGGGTTACGGACTGGATTCCAAGAGAAGGGGAAGCGTAGCAGGGGGTGGCAGAAAGTTAGGTGGGCCGATGAGATTAAGAAGTTTGCAGGGACAACATGGCCACAATTAGCACATGACCGGGGTAGTTGGAGAAGCATGGGAGAGGCCTTTGCCCTACAGTGGTCGTAGCCAGGCTGATGACGATGATGATGACAGTCCTAATCTGAAACCGTGCTGGTGTTTATATAGAAGGTCGTTAGTTTCTAGGCGAGTTATTATGGCCGTAAATAATAAGTGTTCCGTTATTTTGCAGCATGACCTTGTTAGCGACATTGAGCGGTAGTTATTTAACTGTTATTTCGAGCCTGATTTATGTATTGGAGTTATTGCAGCCTTGTGGCAGTTGTCTAGTAACACCGATGTTCGAAGAGAAATAGTGAATATTTAAATTACATACTTTGATATCCAGCTTGCATATCGATTTACGAAAGAGTTAGTAATCTGGTCGGGACCAGGTGGGGGGGGGGGGCAGATTGTTCAAGATCAAGCTTATGCAATAGAGAAATTGTGCCCCCGTCACTTACAGTTAATTTTTTCACGGGTATTTTCACAGTGTAAGATGTTAAGACTGCGTTAGTAGCATGTGTTGTAAAAATTGACTGAAAGAAGTTGCTAATCTCATTAACAATTTGGTAACGATCCTGAATAAGTTGATCAGAAATTTGAATTTGCGTTATTTGTTTCGTTCATGTGACAAGTATCGCCAAAATGTGTAAGGGTCATGCGTCATTAATGAAAGTAACGTACTGTCACATAAACAGGTCTGATTCGGAATATTTTTTGTGTTAATGCACCAATAACATCATCTAACATGTATTTGAATCCGCTGTTCTTCCGTCTTTTCATTTTTATTTCTTGTTCGATTAGTTCACGCGTTATCCATGGGTATTCCTCGGTTAATGCGTTTCTTTTTTTTCGGAATGAAGGCCTCTTCGCAATATTTATCCATTGCTCATAAAATGCTTCCAGAGGTCATGCACATTTGATAATGTTTTTTAATTACAAATACTGCTTTCTCAGTTTCTGAGACACGGCAGGAGTGACTACAGAATAAAAAAAAAATACAATTACAAACACATTCAACAAAATTCACCAGAATACAAGAAAACCTTAACAGAATACATAATTACGTAATTCCTTTTCAAAATGCTCAGTACCGAGTCTGCGCAGATACCCATAAAGTTTATTCCACGAATCCACCGTCCGCGGAAGGAAGCAAAACTTAAAACAAACAAGATTAGACCTGACGGGCATAAAATATCAAGAGATCAGATAGTACAGCGTGGAGAAGCTGCAACAATAGAAAGGGGCGCCAGAACACTCAAGCCGGTGTGAACTATCTCATGAAGAAGGATAACGCGATCGGAAGTACGCCGATGTTCGAGAGATTGCAACGTTAAAACGCGCGCATGCGAATTAGGCGAAAATTGCCGGTAATAGCGACAAACAATGAACCCGATTGCTATTTTTCGGACAGATTGCAACATAGCTATGTCATGCTTGAGGTGAGGTGACCAAACAACCCATGAATGTTCTAGTATGGGCCTGAGCACAGTTTTGTACGCAGTCAACTTGCATTCTCTTGTCGAGCTGCTTAACGTGCGTTGGAGATACCAAAGTTTCCGACGAGCCTTATTGCAGATTGTTTCAGCGTGCTTGCGCCATATTAAATTTGATGTTAGAGTTACACCGAGGTACTTAAACTCCCTAACATGTATTAGACTGACCCCATCAATAGCATAAGTAAAAGAAAATGGCTGTTTCTTGTTTGAAAAGGTCATAGCTACAGTCTTTTTGAAGTCGATATGCATTTGCCAAGTTTCCCTCAAGTTACAAAAGAATTAAAAAAACATCTTTCAGCGCTACCTGATCATGAGTATCAGAGATGGTGTTGTAGATAACGCAGTCGCCCGCATACATTCTAAGTTTAACTTGAGTATGGCCGATGATTTCTGCTACGTCATTTACAAAAATAATCAACAAAGCGGCCCCAGCACCGAGCCTTGAGGCACCCCAGATGTAGCCTGTACGTCTGACGGCTTCGCGCGGTTAAACGTAACAGATTGAGAGTGCGACCATAACTAATCAGCTATCCAATCGACCAGCTTACTGTCACCAAAATACTGCTACGAAACAGCCACCACAGTGTGGCTGCACTGAAGAGGAGGAAGTCGACGGGGACCCGACACCGTCAGAGGTATTAGAGATGCTTTCACCCGCGGGTGTAATTTCAGTTTATCGGTGTGGACGTGTGGTCGAGAAAAACAGGGTCCCTACTGAGTCGATCATAGCCACATTTGCAGGGATAATTCGACCCTCAGAGATAAAGGCATGGCCTCTAATCTACAGAGTGGAACCTCTGTCCCCTCGTCCCCTGCAATGTGTGAAATGCTGGCGCTACGGACACACGTTAAAAGGATGTAGATCTGCTTCCAGATGCCGAATTTGTGGTGAAGAGCACAATGCTAGCGAATGCAAAAGCAAGGAAGAAAGATGCTGCCTCTGCAATGACGCGCACTCTGCAGATTATTCTAATTGCTCAGCAAAGACACGGGAAATTGAAATTCTGGAAATAGTTGAACGAAGACGTTGTTCGCGTAGAGAAGCCGTAGCGGAAATTCATTCTAGGACACAGGGATACGCCGGCGTCACAGCCCGCCAGGTGACAGCAACGGATGCGTCTCTTTCAATTTCTATTGCTAATGCCATCGAAAGGGCAATGGAAAAGTCTATGGAGCGTCTAGCTGGAAACCTTTGCGAGTCCCTGACACAAATTCTAACTAGCCAGATGGCCCAGATATTCGCAACAACAACAGCAGTTGGTATAACTTCGCGAACTACTGAGTGTCCACGTACTCCAAATGAGGAGGTAACCGCCAATTGCACGTCGCAAGATGCCCAAATTGTAATCCCACCAGTCGATGATAACCTGACCCAATGCACAGGCTCCAACGATACCACAGAGGGCGCAGATGCAATGGACATGGATCCTCGATCATTAAAACGATGTAGGTCCCCTTTGTCTAAAAAAGCTACGACTCTAACTCAGGCAAAGACAAAAAAGTATCAGAAAGACAGCCTTACAAAGGAAGCTTTCTTAAAGGAAAACATTTTAAGTAAGGCAGTTACTGAGTCCATACTTACGCAACCATAGGTCTCCTTAAAATTATTCATTGGAATTGCCGATCAATTTACTCTGCAGCAACAGATTTATTGTATCTATCATCGAAATACTCCCCGGATATCATTGCTTTGCAAGAAACATGGCTTTCAGTACATCAATGTTTTCAATTGACTAACTATCGATCTTTCCGACTGGACCGTCCATCGAAGGGCGGAGGTTTAGCTTTCTTTATCAATAACAGAATCAGCCTTAAGGCAAAGATTTCATACAAACATATGTCCCCCGAAAATGAAATTCTCGCATTAGATATAACTATACCAGGGTGTCCACCTTTCTCGTTAGTAAACGTATACTTTCCGGCGGGTGTACAGAACACTCGATGTTTGAATTCTGCAGTGACTTCATGGTGTAAGGACAAAATTCTGGTTGGAGATTTCAACTCACATCACACGGGCTGGGGCTTTCGGACTGACCAATGTGGAAAACGCTTGTGGGATTGGACAATAGATAATAATCTGACTTGCCTGAACTCTAGAATTCCTACATATATTTGTAAACAGTCCCGCTCCGCATTGGATTTAAGTTTCGTAAGTTCGTCCTTCACTAACTCATCCTGGACAGCCTTGGACTGTGCAACCAACAGTGACCACTTACCAATAATGGTTGAAATTGCTTGCCCGATTAGGCCATCGTGCTCCCAGGTACGCGTATTTGTAGATTATAATAAATTTAAATCCGATCTTAAGGTACATTTGGCTTCTCATTCCAACGAGCAGGAAGACACCAAGGCTATGAAACTTTGTGCGGTAATTAAAAGAACGTACAAAAAGGCTGAATTCAGTGTTACATCTGCAAAGCAATCATCTTATAACCCTTGGTGGAATACAGACTGCACGCGAGACCACCGACGCCGACAGGCAGCTTGGAAGCAGCTCCTCTACAACCAGTGCCCCAAAAATTGGTCTGATTACAAGTTTCATGCTGCTGTCTTTAAACATACAGTTGCTAAAGCTAAAGAGGATTATGATAGGAAACACTATGATTTCCTTTCCAAATCTAAAAACAAAAAACCGTTGTTTAGATACATGAGATATCGGAAAATTCTGCCATCGCCGGCTAATATTGATTATGTCAATCTGTCTCCCGATGAAATGAGAAAATCTCTTGAACTCCTTGCTAAAGGCTTGGAGAGTAGATTCTCGTCATCGATGTCGTATAATTTGCAGAAAGTTGCCCCATCCTTAGTGTACACTGAAGTTACATTGCCTGAATTATCTCAAGTGATTCGAAACTTACCTTTGTCAGCCCCTGGTCCTGATGGAATTACCGTTCACATGATAAAAATTTTATTTGATCTATCTCCTGGAGATCTTCTAAACATCATAAACTATTCCTTACACAAAGCCTGGATACCTTACGATTGGAAAGTAGCTAAAGTAATCCCGATACCTAAAAAACAAGGACTAGGTTATAATATCGAAAATATCAGACCTATTGCTCTTACTTCTAATATGGTCAAACTCATAGAGAGGGTATTACACTGCCGAATTACTGTCTGGATGACAGATAATTTAATATTAAGTCCAAATCAAATAGGCTTTAGAGCTAATTGCTCAATATGGTGTGCCCATGCTGATTTAGAGAGCCGCATCCAACTTGCCCGGAAAAGGAGAGAATATTCTGCTTTGATGAAATTAGATATAGCTAAAGCTTATGACAGCGTCGAACATCCAATTCTACTGGATATTCTGCAGCGTCGTAATTTCCCCAATTATATAACCGCGTGGGTGGCAGAATTTTTGCGATCAAGAGAATTTTATTGCTTCAAGGACGGATGTTCTTCGTCTAAATTCAGACAAACTCGCGGAGTTCCCCAAGGATCTGTCCTATCCCCAATATTATTTAATATATTAATGAGCTCTATCCCAACTTGTCAGGACGTGCACGTTTACGTGTATGCAGATGACATTGCATTCTTTTCTGCCGACACTGACATTAACACATTATACCAAAAATTACAAAGATACATGAGCATGCTAGAGGTATGGCTTCAGACAATTTGTATGTCATTAAATGTAAGCAAAAGCGCCCTTTTAGTTTTCTCGGTCATGGACCCGGTTTCAATTTCTCTAACTTATAAGCAAGAACCCATCCCACAGGTTGAGTCTCTAAAATATTTGGGAATCACATATAATGGCAAACTCAACTGGAGTCCACACATAGAGAGTGTAGCGGGTAAGGCACAACGTGCTTTAGGTATTCTGCGCAGATTGAGTAACCGAAAATATGGACTACGTAGGGATTCACTCTTGATGATTTATAAAATGTATATGCGCCCCATTATGGAATTTGGGTGTGTCTTGTTCTCAGGCGGCCCTGCTTATAAAATAAAGCCTCTGGTTCTTTTGGAGCGTGAGGCCCTACGCCTGTGTCTGGGACTCCCCAGGTTTGTGGCTATTAACGTTATCTACCAAGAAGCACGCCTTCCAACATTGCCCTGTAGATTTCGCATCTTAACAGTTCAAACATTTCTGAAATTTTACAGCTTGCAGCTTAGACGATCTGAATACGCATTCATTAATGATCCAAATTCCTTCTTCCTTGCTCACTGGCCTCGATTTCACACTCCACAGATCGTATTTGTTCAAAAACAATTAGATAGCCTGAATGTGAACATTCGAGAGGTAATTCCGTCAACCGAATCACATCAGAATATTAAGATAGATTTTGATGACATTTTCCCCCCAAACTCCAAGTTTCAATCTACCACTTTTTTAAATAACCTGTTGCAAGATTACCTAGCACACGTGCAAACAAACAACATAATAGCCACAGACGCTTCAGTGAACAACGAAAAGTCGGGCGTAGGCATCTTCTCGCTTCCGCTTGGCTGGTCATTCTCCTTGAGACTGCCAGACTTCACACCTGTCTTTGAAGCCGAGCTTTTAGCAATTCTTTTAGCGCTTCGGAAACTCCCGTCGAACTCAATAAGTGCGGTTATTATGACAGATTCCCTTTCGGTCTGTACTTCGCTTACGGCTTCACCCAATTCGCCACCACTAAAGACGTTTCTAACATTAGTTCCTCCACAGTTGAATTCTCTAAAACTATTATGGGTACCTGGACATCGTGGCTTACATTCAAATGAAATGGCAGACGCATTAGCGCGAGCGTCCCTGAGTGGACCTATAATGCCCGTTCTTCCTTTGGTGGCTCACATAACAGCAATTAGATATAGAAAATATTCATTTCATAGAGATATCAGTGAATCAATAACAACATGGACAGAATATCAGCACCTCAAATTTCCGTGGAAAATCCAGTGGTGTCCGTCAAGACAATCAGAAGTAGCAATCACGAGATTACGCTGCCGTGTCCCTCCATTAAACCTATATTTACACAGGACTGGTCTGACGCTGTCACCTCTGTGTCCATACTGCCAAGAAACAGAATCACTAGATCATTATTTTTTGGTATGTCGACGATACAAATTGTTAAGAAAAAGACATCTAGAACTTCCGTTCGCAAAATTAGGGTTAATGTTATCACCAGAAATTATACTATCTTTCGGTGCATCAGTTATAGGGGGCAGCCACAGGGACGTTTTTGATGCCGTTTGCAGTTACATCCAGTCAACAAAACGAATAACTTTTTAACTTTCTCTTGCATTTTGTTTGTTTTTGTATGTTTTCTTATCTCTCTTTCGTTAAATTTTTTTTTTCTCATCGAATAAGTGGCACTTCAAAAGAATAGGTGAACGTTTCAGCACCCAATTCTTGGCCAATCCCCCAGTGTGGGTATGAGCCATAACATGAGGCCATCATCATCATCATCATCATAGCGTCGCCATTGTTGCCTTCCGTTAGCTTCCTCTGAATAAATGTATATAGCATTGGGCTACAGCTACACGTAACATTAATTTGGTGGAGGTGGACGTTCCCTGTACACGTCATGGAGCTTCGCAGCGGTCGCAACGGCGACAGTGCAACTTCGGCTCCTGCTGGCGGCACTTCATCTACACAACCGTCTCCGCCTCTCGGGATACTGGTGTTTTCAACGGAGTCGGCAGTCCTGATGTTGACGACTGGCTCCGCTTATACGAACGTGTCAGCACCAGTCACAGGTGGGATCCGACTATTATGCTTGCGAACGTTCTTGTCTACCTCGACGGAGCTCCACTTGCATGGTTCCAGACTCATGACGACGAGATATCGAGCTGGGATCTCTTCAAAGAGAAGCTCCGCGACCTTTTTGGCAATCCGTTCGGTCGCCAAGTCAATGCCAAAAAAGCCCTTGCCACACGTGTACAGACATCGACCGAGTCCTACGTGTCGTACATTTTCGACGTCTTGGCCTTTTGTGCCAAGGCTGACCCGACCATGTCTGAGGACGAGAAGGTTAATCACGTCCTCGAAGGCCTTGCTGACGACGCCTTCAATTTACTGGTGTTTACAAACATCACCAGCATCGATACGATCCTCAAGGAGTGCCGCCGTCTCGACCAGGCTAAAAGCCGCCGGGTATACCAGCACATCACGCGACTTCCCAACACAGCTGCTACGTCATCCTGTGACGACCTCTTCCACCAGCCATCGTGATGTGACAACTTGACCCGCACCATTCGTCGTGAGTTCGAAGCGGCACAACCGGCGACCCCTTCGTTCCCATCACCTGATCAGTCTCCGGTGACAATCTCCTTGATACAGGCCGTCGTCCGTCAAGAGTTGTCCAACGTCGGTCTGCAATCCATTCCTTCCGTACGCTCAGAACCTCTCTCTCCACGCACGGCCCCACCGCGCTCTTCCTACTCTTATGGACAGCGCACACCTCCAAATGGCGAACCGTGGACGACAAGCCGATCTGTTTTTACAGCCGGCGCATTGGACATGTCGCTCACCATTGCCGCAGCCGCTGTACTTCTCCGACGCTCTATTCTTCTTATTACCACCCTCGCACATCTAGCGCATCCTTTCCCTTCGCCCCTTCTATGCCCGCTGCATCATCTGACCCTGCGACACCTGCGACATACTGCCAGTGTGGCGCCGCAAGGATTGCGCGCCTTCGTGTGCCGACCTAAATGGCTCGTAGGTGCGCACCTGTGCGAGCAGACGACGCTCTCGTTACACGCGCTTTGGCGATGCTGCACGCATGCTGTGCAAGGAAGACACGGGATTCAGCTACGAGATAGCGCCTTACGTGCGTACGTAGATATGATAAACATCTGCACGAAAGATTAGCTTATTTCGTTCGAACACGTGCGGAGTAGCAGACGAGAAACTGCCTTCTTTATTTCAGCCCCGAAATGATAACTCCCGGCATTGTTGGTCGTACTGACGTCAGCAGAATCCGAGCCAGAGGTAGTTATATATGGCGAACACAAGATGCGCCTCCGTTTCAGGCACGAGCAGCAATGCCAGGCATACCCATATCGGAACGGACGCTGATTGTGACTCTGTCTTCAGCAGGTTTACCGCAGCAACAAATCACTGACATGACCGGACGCCCCCGCTCGTCGGTGAGCAGGATTGTGCGGGCTTTCAAGAGGGATTCTCGCTTGAAAAATCTGCCCAGAGGACACCGACCGAAGGTGACGACCGACTCTGACGACGAGCGTATAGTCGAAGCGGCGAAACGAAACCCGAAGATGATGGCGAAAGAAATGCGGAACAACCTGGGACTCGCAGCCAGCACACAAGTAGTGCGCGAGCGCCTTCACATGGGTGGCCTTCGTAGTTGTGTGGCGGCGATTAAGCCCTTCATCTCTGCAGAAAACAGGACCAAGAGACTGCTGTTTGCACAGGAGCATCGGTCCTGGACAGTGGAAGAGTGGAAGAAGGTCATTTTTACGGACGAAAGCACGTTCACATCAAAATGGGACCAGCAGCAGCGAGCGTGGAGGACACGAAGCCCGAGGTAGGTGGACTCCTTCACAAATTCGGGGGTTACACAGCTTCCCTAAAAAAATCCGCCAGCGTTTATATTTCTTTACATTCCCGTAGCGCATGATAGATGATATACATGGTATGTGGCGGCCAGGTATGCGTTTTCATCAAAAACCACGTTTTATATTTCGTGCACTCCGCTGCAACGAGTAGAGAGCGCACGCCGCAAAACTTTTCACCGGCGCCTAGTTTCGTGCGTTGGCCACAAGCAGTTCGTAGAAATGGTCACTAAAGGCAGTGCATTCTGCCAACATTCAAGAGCAGGACCCCTATCGTCGCGGTTATCAATCGCAGTGAAGTAAAATGACGTCTTGAGTTCTTTCCGCTTCCTTCACCCAGGTTCGACGCCCCCAATCTGCATCGTGTTGCAAGCAGCGGTCGGTGTAGTGTCAGCGTGTGGGGGTGTATTTCCAGAGACAGCTTGGGTCCGCTTGTACGCCTGGACGGCCGCTTTAATGCCACATCATACTTAAGACCTCCTCGACACTGTCCTTATGCCGTACGCCCTGGATGGCCCATTTAAGGACTGCTTGTTTTACTTCCAGCACGACCGGAGCCCAGTTCACACCGCAGCACCCGTGACTCGCCTGCTGGACGACAGGTGTGTGATGGTGTTGAACTGGCCTCGGCAAGGTGCGGACATGAATATTATTGAGAATGTATTGGCTGAAATAACGAAGGCTCTGTCTCGTCGGCCGCTCCACAGGTGTTCTTCGGACAACCTGTGGGTAGCTGTTCAAGAAGAATGGGAGAAGCTAGAGCGTTCTTCCTTGGCTGATAGCCTCTACGAAAGCTTGCCACGCAGAATGGCCGCCGTATTCGCTGCTAGGGGCGACGCAACGAAATATTGAGACTTCGTTTAAACGTTGCACGAGGACAGGCCTGTGACTGCTTATTTTCTATTTTTTTTGTCGTTACAAAGCGTACGAAATAAACTTCCTTTTCTTTTCTGCAAGTGTTGATCATGTCTACGAAGGCACATACGGCGCTATCTCGTAGCTGAATCCTGTGTCTTGATTGCACAGCATGCGTGCCGCATCGCCAAAACGCGTGTAACGAGAGCGTCGTCTGCTCGCGCACATGCGCAAGCAGACGCCGCAAAAACGGGCAATGCGCACCGCCGAACCATTTTGGTCCGCACACGAAGGCACGCAAGCCTTGCAGCGCCACGCAGGCAGTGTGGTAAACTACAGGCCGGCTCGTTGGCGACCGGAAGGAACAATTCTGCTTTGTAGATGTTCTCCCCCTCGCGCTATACCACAATGCAGCACCTTGATTCCATGAGCGTCCACGGGCGGTGCTTCTTGTAGCGACGGCCACGTGCTCCGAATGTCCTATTTCAATCCGTGAGTACTGTACATGTGTCAATATGAGGTAGATTGCGCCGGTGAATAGAGGAGTAGTTAGTCACAAAAAATATTTCACGCGTTCAGATACTTGGCTGTTGTTTGTACTAAAACATTGTTCCGCTTGCGAAGGAATTCGGGACTATCATGGTGTGGTCGCTAGCACGCACCAGTTAGTATGGGTATTAGCGCAGTGCGGCATAAGAATCAAAAAATCTCAAGGTCCGGTGAGAGAATTACAAGATAGAATGGTTCTTCCTTATCAGCTGCAATTAATACACAACCGCCGCCACGGTCAGTGCGGAAGAGGTAAAAATTTGGCAAATCGCGTAAATCATGTTGAGCCAGGTTTCAGCTAGTACGAGCACGCTAGTGCCAGAAGATGATACAAGGTTAGATGTTAGCTCTACTTTTCGAAGGAAGCTGCGTGCGTTTCTGAAAATTACCGAAATCCAAGACTTGTTAGGGGGTTGGTTCTAGGACGGCAAGTTGGACATGGGTACTGTATAAACTGACGACGGACTGATGTGAGCTGTGTGACTTCCTTAACTTATTCAGACGCCTCGTCAATAAAATAGCGCTTGGGAACAATATGCAGCGTGGTATACCAGAGCGAAAATCTGTGTTGTTTGCGAAGGCAACTAATTGCTCAGGGATGTTATTGAACACGGCGTGAATAATCTTCGGCAACACTGAAATCGGTTTCCTTTTTGAATTCTGGTTCATTGGAAAGAATAGCTTCTTTGGTCTTGAATGCTGTAAATTTGACGATGACAGTGCGTTGGTCATCCGAGGTGTGACGACCGAGTCGGTGAGTGCGCTCGATATCTTTAGGATCCAAAGTTACTTCGATGTACTGAAGACAATTATCGATGATAAGCTTTTCGGATTCGGCAAATGCTTGAGGAGAGACTGATGAAGGATGCAATAAAAATTTGGTATTGTGAAGACAGCATTGTGAAGCAATGTGTAGACGAACCTCCGAGTCATGAGCCAAACGCGCTGTCTGTTTAGCGGTAGACTGAAGTTTCTCAAGCTCTGTCCTAATTTTGGGCAGAGCCTGGCAACGGAATATCGGTGAGGCGAGTGTTAGCGTAAAATATTGCTCTGTCTCCGGAAAAAATGCTTGCCTTGATTTCTTTCAATCCATGGATTAGTGTTGTCTGGCTAGCAGACACCTTTTTCCATTCATCCACAGTAGTATCGAACTTGTCAGGTTCAGGGTTTGTTTTAATGTCACGAGCGAGCAGTAACGAAACTGTACACTGCGAGAGAATTCGGCAGCAGCAGCAATAAAACTTGAGCTCGGCAGCTGAGCCAGGAAATTATTACAGGATATTTAGCAAACAGCTGTGCGCTTGTCTAACCCGCATGGTGAAGAAAGCCGGATTTGATCACTGTGCCATGGCACCGAGCCAACAGATCGCGGAAGGTGATTGCCGGTCGTTTCTAGGTAGCTGGCTGAGTGACGTTCGTGTTAAGGGTCCAGCAGATCGAGTGCGCTGAGTAGGCAGAGGCATTGGCGGCACTGTAGAAAGTAGATGCTACTCGGTGGCGTTCCAAGAAAACTCGACTAGAGCCCAGGGAGTGCCTATTGTCTAGAGGGTGTCGAGGAATACGGCCAGCAGAAGGCAGGGAACGGCATCTTCATGAAGAAAGTCGGATTCATCACCTATGCTGCGGCAAAGGCGCCGACCAGATGCGCAGCGTCTCATCGACAGCGTCTCAAGTCTTTAGCTCTCACGTGCGAAAAATGAGAGAACATTTCCTTACCACTTTAGAGAGCGGGCCTAGAGCAACACAAGACTAGGTTGCTTGGGTGGCCTTTCGCAGCATGCATAAAGTTACAATGACGTTTCAATTTCAGAACGCCGCTTGCGCTCAAGCGTAAGGACGGCGCGAACATGCACAGCGAGCACCGCGGCGTCGAATCCGAAACGGAAAGGGCCTGAACGCGGCGATTCCATTCTCCACCTCCAGGCGCCGTCCCCCTCCGCCGCTTGGTTTCCTCGCAACGAGAAACATCATTTCGCAGATTTGACAGATGGGGCATCTACGCTAGCGCGAAAAAGAACGTTGGCAGACACACTAAACACTGCTTACGAGTGGGAATGCAAATGCGCTATAGTCCCTTTGGCGAGATTGCTTTGTCCGGGTGTTTCTTGTCCGCGCAAGCTCTCGCCAGCGTTCTCAATGCATCTCGCTGAGGCCAAACCAATTACGCCAAGGCTCTCAACGCCTTGGTTTGCCCACGAGGAGGGAACATTTGATCACTCGAAGGACCGCTCAGTTTCAGATAATGCTTTGTATTTTAAACACTTATCCCATGGCGCCACCTCCGGCCCATTGGCTGTGCCATCACGTGCCGAACGAGGAACCCACTAAGCAGCACGTTTAGGCAACCAGATAACTGCGACGTGACGACTGCGATGACGCAAGCACTAGGCACACCTTTAGTTAACGTGAACCGTGGTGCTGTCATGGATTCGGGAAAGCATGATCAACTCCCATCCCGTAGGCGCGGTTTTCATTATCACCAAAACCAAAACTTACTGAATTTCCGTTTCAAGAGGATTCATTTAATTGTGTACAGGAACCTCCCTGAGAAACGACCTCAATACGAGGATTTTTGGTGTTTCACTGCTTGTTGGTCACGCCGCAGACTACGGCGGATTTTGGCGTTAATAGGCATTTATTGCTTTCGCATGAATAATTCGCTGTGTGCACTAATATGATTTCCTTCTATAGTCCAAAAGTACAAATGAGGCCGCGTTCGGCGCTTGCTAAGGACTATGGAATTGGTAGATCACGTCCTGTTCATATTCGGTTAGCTTTTCGGCACCCACTCCGTAACTAAATGATTTGCTTTTGAAATTAGTGCAAGTAATATAGCATGACCAGGAACACCTGGATTCCCGTAATATGGACGTGTTCTCGAACAATAACTTTTGGCGATATATGCTGACGCGCAATTTCCTCTTCCGAAAAGAAAACCCGCCAACTTGCGAAAAATGACATGAACCTCTTACAATCATACACATCCTAGTAACATGCCCACACATCGATACACAGAGACCGTAGTTTTTACACAGCATGTAGAATTTACATACTCCATTACACCCTGCCCTATTAGCAGCAGGTGACCCCGCAGTGCCATTTAGTAACCTGTTCGACTTTTAAGAGAAATCTGGTTATTTACACCAACTATATTGTAATGAAGGTTTACCTGCTTTAACGTTGCATTTCCTTTTGTCTTGTGACTGGCGCAGCATGGCCTTCGTTGCCTTTGTGCCATTAAACCCAAACTACCCAAACAACCAAACTTTCGGCGATATTATAACTTTCGAGTGACGCAGTGCTCTGCCATCCAATAGGCATTGGGCACGGGATGAGCTTGGACAGGTGTCGCCTTTATGAGGCGATGCCACGAGTGTAATAGCATTGTGACGTCCAGGCCGGGCTCAGCAGGCGTTGCCACCGCCTGTCTTGGTTTAATATGTTCCGTCGTTTTCTTTGTTTTGCGTTGCCTAAGTGCCACGTGAAAGCAAACCCGATCAAATATGTTGCGTTTTTGGGCGCACCAACAGTTCTGAAACATGCGTGCAGCTACTTAGGCCTTTTACTTCAATCGCCGCTTTTCATCGCGGACTCACCAGATAGGAGGAAAGACGGGATACCCGCCTTCTGTAGGTAACAGTGGGTACAGTGACAAGAAATCTAAACGCGATACACGAAAAGCATCCTCGCCGGCGCTTTTTGCACCACCTGTAACTCCTGGGGACACCGAGATGGTGCATCGCGGTACACAGTGAAAGCGAGTACCTTTGTGACGCATTGCGACTTAATTTGGTACCACGCAGGTCACACAGAGTTCACCTGTGGCGCAAAAAAAGAAGGAAAAACACTGCGGCATCCGTGTGCTCCGAGTTTGCGTTTCAATAGCTCTGACGCTGCTTTGCTATAATCTTGTAGTTCTAACATTAATAAAAGAGCCGTTCATGTGGAAGAGCTTCGTGTCCCGTGAGAATTAACTGCCTTAACTGCCTACGCATCTGTAAAGGCTCAGAAGCTTGGGCTACGAAGCCGAACACTCAAATTTGTAGTCGCAGTTTTGCCGTCTTATCGGTGCATCAGTCTTCCCTTCAAGGTATATTCTCATTCGCCGTGCTTCCGATCTCTGGTTGCGTCCGGCACATGATTGCTTGCTGTGCATTGATGTTGAATGCAAACGCAGTGGCGTGTTCCCACTTGGCGCCAACGACCGCTGTCATCGATCTAAGAGAGAGAGAGAGAGGAAAGGGGAAAGGCAAGGAGGTTAACCAGAGAAAAAGATCCGGTTGGCTACCCTACACTGGGGAGAGAGGGGAGGGGGAGGTAAAGTGGTAACAAAGTAGAGATAAGGAAAGGAAGGAGCGTAGACACACAATCACAATCGGTCACTGGCACCGAATACTGTCATCGCACAGCACAGTGACACTTGCCGCACTATCAACATCTGTTCAGGCTACAGCCGCCTGTCCAATGCTGTCGCCCTCAAAAACCGCAACAGTGCCCTCGTCGCCCTCTGCTGTGATGGCTTGTGGTGGTGGTATGTTAAAATAAGTTCCTCTGTGAGAGGTCTTTGGTCAAAGCGCGCTATCGCGGTTGCGAGTGATTGGCTCTGCAAATTATATCGAGGACAGTCACAAAGAAGGTGTTTAAAAGTCTCCTCGATACCACAGTCCTCACACGTGGCGTCGTCGGCCCATCCAATTCGGTAAGCGAAAGACTTGGTGAAAGCCACCCCTAGCCATAGTCGACAAAGCAGGGTATCTTCGCGACGGCAGAGTCCAGCTGGAATACAAAGGCGTAGAGGGTAGTCAAGATTCTGGCGTCGGTAGTCGTAACTGAAGACTGGGCTAGTTTCGAAGACATTAAGAATTACGAAAGAAAGATTAGAATAATTACAGCTAGCAGCGAACGGAAACTTACAAACTCATGTGCGATCGGAGAAGCAGCTCTAGAAACAAAAGAGGGAGACGTTCGTCTCGCTTGTTTTTCAATAACTTTAGTGCAGAGCTCTACGGCGCCCGACATTTACACAACAGACCACTGTCGAAGGGGGAGTATTTTAATGATTGGAAAATGTAGAGAGGTCGGCCGGATATTGGAGCATCTGGCCTGCTACTCTACGTAAGGGAAGGGGAAGAGGGGAAGAAAAAGGGTCACAATGGGGGATGATAATGGAAGGAACGAAGTGAAGGACACATTACACAACTGTTATCACAGGCGCGAGTCCAGGCCCGTGTCACCTAGGAAACGTGAAAATGCACGCATTGCCTCTGCGGTCTGCCAACTCTGTGGCCATGCGCCTAGCAAGAGGTCCTCCGACAGTGGTCCATTTTGTAAATTTCTCAATGTATCTGCCATTCTCAGTCTTTCGCGCGCATACTCAGGGCACACCACGAGCACATGTTCTATATTCTCTACAGTACAACACACTGAACAGCCCGGGGAGTCTGTCCGTCCAATAATGTGCAAATATTTGCGCGTGAAGGCGACGCCTAATCGCAGTCTGTGTATCAGGCATGCATGAGGGCGTGGAATTCCATGCAGAATAGGAAATTTCATTTCGGGATCCAGCCTTTTAAGGCGGACGTGACGAGCGTCTGGTTGGGGCCCAGTATCTTCTCGTCGCAGTCCTCATTAATTCCGACAGGAGGCATGTGATGTCCGGTCTGGAGAATGACCCTACAGTTCGCAGGCCATTGCTGAGGGCGCGTCTTGCTGCAGCATCGGCCATCTCATTACCGTTGAGCCCACAGTGTCCCGGGATCCATTGGAACCCTATGCGGTGGTGTTTTTCTTGAGCGCATGAAAGTAGCTCGGTGGTCTGCAGTGCCAGAACCTGATATGCGGTGTGGCGCAGGAAGCATCCCAAAATTTGCAGCGTGGGTTTTGAGTCCGTGAAAATGCACCACTCTTGAGGTCTTTCCCCGCAGATGTGGCGACTCGCTTCCCGAATAGCCACAAGCTCTGCAGCGGTTGATGAAGAATTATGGTCTAGAATGAAACCTCGAGTCATCTGTTGGGCTGGTATCACCACAGCTGTTGTCGATGCCTTTGGTGACGCGGAACCGTCTGTGTAAACATGAACATATGTCTGGTATTCTGACCAGATGTACGCGAGACCAAGTTGTTGTAGTCCAGTGACGGGAACCAATGATTTCTTAAGTATGCCGGGGACATGTACGCATACGGAAGGTTGAACCATCACCCATGGTGGTTTGACGGGGTGATATGGAAGGGCCTAGCCTGATGTTATGTGGGGTAGATGGCAGCGGAGTGCACTTGTGAAACTGCTGCCCGGCCGCTCATGTAGAACCGACGTCAATGGATGGCAATGGTGTCGTGTCAGTAAGCGTAAATACACACTAAGTGGTTCGTGGGACAGGTATATCGATAATGGGCATACGTGGGCTTCCTCAATTGTGCCTTTGTTCGAGGCACGCCGTGGCAACCCGAGGCATATTTTGAGTGCCTGCGCTTGGACGCTCTCTAATGTCCGTAAGCAGGAAATGCTCAAGTTTGAGAGTATCGGAAGGCTGTATCGAATGTAGCCTACGAAAAGAGACTGATAAATTCTTAGTAATGAGCCTTCCGTGGGGCCCCATTTGATGCCTGTTGCGAAGCGAAGAACATGGCAAAACAAATTAAGTTTTTGCATCAACATATTAACATGCCTCGTTCATGACAAATCGCGGTCGATGATACTGCCCAAGAATCTGTGGTGGGAGACAAGGTATTACGACACCGTCAATGGAGATCGGGTAGCGGCAGACGGATTTGCGCGTGAATGCAACCACAGCACATTTTTCGGCAGCTAAGCGCAAACCCTGACGCCGTATGTATCGTGAAGTAGATGACACAGCCCGTTGTAATTTCGCACGTAGTTGTGGGCGTGTTGTACCAGAAGCCCAGATGCAGATGTCATCTGGATATGCACTGATGTGGATGTGAGGTGGAAGTTCGCTCACCACGCCGATCAGTGCCACATTAAATAATGTTGGGCTGAGAACTCCTCCCTGAGGAACTGCACGGCATACCTGATGACGGTTAGTCTCTCCGTCAGGCATGGACATGTAAACGAAACGGCCGCTGAGGTAGCTCACAATCCACAGGTAGAGCCGGCCGCCAATACCCAAGTCATCTAGGGCAACGAGAATGGCTTCATGAAGGATGCTGTCGTAGGCCCCTTTGATATCTAAGAAAAAGCGGCGACGAGTCGGCGTTGACGTTTTTCATGTTCCACTGTCGTAACGAGGTCAATGACGCTGTCAATTGAAGAACGACCCCGCCGAAAACCGGTCATCGTGTTCGGATAAAGATCATTTCTTTCCAGAAACCATTCGAGCCTCGCCAGGACCATTCGTTCCATAACTTTTCCAACACAGCTGGCTAATGCAACTGGGCGGTATGAGGTAAGCTCATAAGGAGTCTTTCCAGGCTTCAAGAAAGCAACCAGGCGGCTGATCTTCCACTGCTGCGGAACAATACCGGAGACCCATGTGTCGTTGTAATAATTGAGCAGCGCAGTGCGACCAGCCCTGCCAAGGTGAGATAGAGACGAGTACGAGATCCCGTCAGGGCCAGGAGCAGATGAATGCCGACACGACGCAAGAGCAGCCTCTAATTCGGGCATCGTAAAGAGCAAGTCGTAGTCGTCACTTGAGGAAGGTGGCGCACAAACTTCGAATTGGATTGAGGCTGGTTGAGTTGTGCCCACAATCATGTTGCAGAAGTCGTCCGCTACCTCTGCATCGTTGAGGCGTTGGAAAATGGCCAGAGCTCTGAAAGGGTACCTTTCTTGTGGGGGAAAACGTAGGCTACTGACTACATGCCAAATACGTGACAGCGGCTTGCGCGGATCCAGTGATGAGCAGAACTTTCTCCAGCGCTTCCTTCCTAATTGCTCGAGAAGGCGTGAGATGGAGGACCTCTTGCTTGGCGCATGGCCACAGAGTTGTCAGACGATAGAGACAATGCGTGCTCTTTCACGTTTCCTAGACGACACGGGCCTGGACTCACGCTTGTGATACCAGTTATGCAATGTGTCCTCCGCCTCGCCCCTCCCATTATCATCCCCCATTGTGACCCTCTTTCTTCCCTTTTTCCCTTCCCTTACGTAGAGTAGCAGGCCAGACGCTCCATTTTCCGGCCTACCTCTCTACATGGTATGGTATGGTATGGTATTCCTTATGCGATGGCGCACACCCACTGTGGGGGATTGGCCAAGATTTGGATGAAATTAGGCTATCTTTATTAAAAAACTGAAAATGGTAAAGCTAACTGGAGGAAATGAACAAAAATAAAATGTTTAAGAATTCAAGACAATCTCTTTGTAGCAATTATAAAATCCTCCACGGTTGAGCAAATATCCCTGTGGCACTGTCCAAGAGAGGAGGCTCCTAGAGAAAGGATATTTATAATTGAAAAGCTCAAACCAAGCTGTGTAAATCTTGATTCTAGATTTTTTCTTAAAGAAGTGAAACGGCGGCAGAATATGAAAAAATGATCTATTGTTTCATCTTCTCCACAGACTGGGCACAGAGGGGAGGGCACCAGACCTGCCCTGTGACGATAGAAGTTTAATTTTGGTATTCGACAACGTAATTGGGTAAAGATGACTTCAGTTTTTCTGGTGTGAAAGGAATTTTTAGGCCAAGGGAATAGGAGGTGTCGATATTCTGAAAAATTTGCTACAGCTGGGTTCAAGAAGTCTTGAGTAATTGCATATCTCCTGAATCTAGTAGTCGTCAGGTAAGCTATTGTAGGAAGTAATGGTAATACAGGGCCACTGAGGGCCGCTCTCGCGAGACTGTCAGCCATTTCATTCATGACTAATCCTTTATGTCCAGGCACCCAAAGCAATCTATTTAAATTTATGTGGGCAGGCACTAGAAAATGAAATGTACGTAAAAGGTTAGTGACACCATTTGCTGTGAGCGAGGAACATAAGGATAAAGAATCTGTTATAATTACTACCGCCGATGTTGACAGATTTAGTTTGCGTAAGGCTAGGACTACAGCCAGAAATTCAGCCAAAAATACGGAATAAAAGTCCGGAATCCTGATTGCAAATGACCAGTTTAGAGAGGGAGAGAAAATGCCAATTCCAGATTTTTCTTCACACTGCGAGGCGTCTGTCGCAATGACCGTACTTATAGCTAAACTCAATAAATGATCCTGTAATAAGCCGTTTAATATATTATAAGGGAGATGTTTTGCATTATTTGGGTAGATGTCATCAAATATAATTTCTAGGTTCTCTCGCACATCACAAATAGGCGGTACCTCCCAGAGACGTACATTTAAGGGATTTATCAATGTTTGTACGAAGACGACCTGTGGTGTATGAAAACGATGCCAGTGTACTCCGAAGAAAAGTGCAGGCTGAGAAATGAATATGTATTTCAATCTTCTAATAGGGTATTCATACAATTTCAAGACTGTTTGCACCGTCAGTAACCGAAATCTACACAATATTGAAGGCAACCTGACTTCTTGGTGTAATATGTTATTGGCAACATATTTTGGTAATCCGCAACACAGTCGTATGGCTTCCCGCTCAAGTAGAACAAGGGGACGTAATTTATAAGCTGGGGCACCAGAAAATAAAACACATCCAAATTCTAAAATGGGCCGCACATACATCTTGTATATCATTAAAAGTGGATCTCTCCGCATTCCGGACCGACTATTGCACAGCTTACGTAGCATACCAACTGCTCGTACTCCTTTTTTAACGATATGGTCAATATGGCCGAGCCAGTTGAGGGAACCGTCATATACTACACCCAAGTATTTCACCGACTCCACTTGAGGTATAGTCTCGAGGCGATAGGATATCGATATATTAACGGGATTGTTAAGAGGGAAAACCAATATCGAGGATTTTCTAACGTTAAGTGAAAGGCGAATTTTGTTTAACCAGGTTTCTATGGCGTTGAGGTAGGTTTGCAGTCGATAATATAGAGAGTGAATATCACTGTCTGATGCGAAGAAAGCAATGTCATCCGCGTATACGTATGTTTGTACATCTTGATGAAGAGGAATGCAACATTTTCCAGTCATTAAACTACTTCTTCTTCTACGCCACCCGTTCTTGTGCTTACCGTCGGCGTTACCGAGAAAACGAGCACAGGCAAGGATACAAGAGCAAACGCGAAGCACAGCATGGCGTGAAACACTGTGATTGCGGAGATTGCGCGAGGAGGAGAGTGCAAAGGGACCCTGAAACAGAAAGCGGAGGAGGATGGTATGGCGAAAGCGTGAGAAAAAAGCGTAGTGCCGCGGAAGACGGGCTCGGCAGCGACGACTGCTACGAGAAGGCTCTAAAATAGCACGCTATCGTCTGTTTACCGATGGCATGCGGAGAGGGCGTCCACCGGTACCATTTATGGAAACAAAGCGCTGCTTGAGTGGAGGTCCGTATGCGGCGGCTGCTGTGAATCGCGCCCAAGAGTCACCCACGCGTTGCCTCTCGCATTCTCCCGTTTAGCGAGTACCCTTATTAGGCTTTGCACCGTTTGTAATTCCCCGGAGATAAAGTCTGAACTCAGGTAACAGAGTTGACCATTATTCTGGGTGTAGAAAGACTTTGCCTCGGGAGACGGTTATGTACCGCGTAGACCAGCGGCGAAGAAACTCGGCTTCACCGAGTTTCAACAACTGTTCTTCAAGATGACCCCATACTATCACCCGTAGTTTTCGCATTCTGGGGTACATTGTTCTATTTGACTGCCGAGATCATTCTGCGATGTTGCGGAAGCACCACAAAACGTAGACGCTGTAGTAGACGAGACTCGCAAACCGATCTCGGCGCTGTGGTGGCCGTACGATGGATATTCCTAACATTCTTGCAACTAGCTTCCAGAAGGTGTGTGCTACAACGCAGTCCTTTACTACATGCGCGTTGGTCTCTGTTTGTGCGCAATATATGCATTTATCGTTCGCTGCCATATGCCAGCGTTCAAGCCTGTCTCTTGTAGGTAGAATGCCCCACTGATGTTGCCAATGAAAATCCTTCACTTGAGAGGGCAAATCAGGTGAAAGCACGGCTGTCCATGTTTGTGTAGTAGCTGTCCGTGGAGGTACAGCTGTCTAACACAACATTTCACAATGCCTGGAAACTGGTGTCGCACGCCACTTTGTAATTCTTAGTTGTACAAGCTGGCTTTGCAAGCGCGCAGCCGCCGCATACTGCGGTGCTGGCGTTAACGCTGTCGGAAGCAAGTTGCCTGTACTCTGCGGCATAAGCGTTCGACGGTAATGACCCAGCCAATAAAGGAGCAGTGGCCTACAAGGGTACTGATCGTCATCGGTAGATCACATGTGCTCTTAGTGCACAACAGCATACCGAATGTAACTATGCACGGCAAGCTCCATCCTCCGCTGGATTTTGGCAGACGCAAAAATTGCTGCGCTACGTATTGCGACTTGTTTAGCCAGAACCATGAAAAAATAAGTGAGTTTACTACTCGTACTGTTGGTGACGGCGGGAGAGCTACCCTTGCAGCAAACCACAGTTTACTGCACAATACGTTCTTAATGAAGAAAGCCCTTTCTGCCAGCGGCAGTGGCGACGCAGTCACTGCTTCCGACTGTTCTTTAATGGAGCTGACAATGTCTCGCCGCGTGTGAGGTGAAACACCACTTGTACAAAATTTGATACCTAGTATTTGTATATGCTCGGTCTGTTTAATGTCCCCTGGTAGCGTTATTTCGCCGCGACCTAAATTTATTGCTTCACATTGTCTTTTATTTATTTTGCCCCCTGACATTGAAGCATATTGATTATAAATACGAAATACCTCTACAAGACTGTCCCAATCCCGTAAAAACAAAGTGATGTCATCAGCATACGCCGATACTTTTATGCACCCGGTTCCCGGCATAGGAATACCTCTTACGAGCGGGCTCTCGCTTAATCGCCTTAACAACAGGTCAATCGCAAGCACAAACAATATGGGTGACAATGGACAACCCTGCCGCACTCCCCTTGTCACATCAAATCTAGGTGTTAAAATGCTGTTAAGCAGTAGCTCAGCTGTTGTAGTAGCTCAACTCAGACATCCGCAGGATGTCTACAAACTCTTCAGGGAAGTTGTAGCATCGTAAAACCTCATATACGTACTCTACGGTCGCCAGCGTAGCTCAGCTGTTGTAGTAGCTCAGCTCAGACATCCGCAGGATGTCTACAAAGTCTTCAGGGAAGTTCTAGCATCGCAAAACCTCATATACGTACTCAACGGTCGCCAGCGATTGCTAACAGAGCCAGCCCCTTATGATATTCGCACTCTTGCTACGTTACGCGAACTCCATTCAAGGCCTGGAATCTGTAGACAAATTTGTCTTTATGTCTCAGAAAATGCTGCACATGTGCAAACGTTCATTAAATAATATTTACGTAAAATATCCGCAGCGTATATTTTTATATGGAGAGGTCCTTTTGTAATTGAAAAGTACTAGTGTCCTGTTTTTATCCGATGCGTAGCTACGTAGCGATCGCGCAACGAGGTACGACATCGTCATGATCTTATCGCTAAACCTATTATAATACACCTGAGCGAATAAAAACTGTCATCCGCAAAGGGGCCGCCAAGTAACTTCCTCCCATATTTGTGACGCTCAAATTTTGCGAAAATGTTATGCGAGAGATAGCATTTGCACGAGGATGTATGATTGGAGAAGGTGCCTATCCCGAAGCCAAGGGGAGGGCTCCGTGGCACCTTGAGAAGGCAGCTGGAGTTTCGAAATACGAGAAAGCTTGCGTACCCTAATTTATAGCAATACGATACGCTCGAAGCAATGAAGTTTCAGTATAATCAGATAAGGGGGATGTTCCTACTAGGCGGCGGCAGCTGCGCCATAATTCCGAGTCTAACAACAACTCCTTTTCATTTTTGATAATTCATTTACACATACCTCCTCGATTTCCACATCGCTGCACATCACACTACAGCGCATCTAGCAGCAGGACGAGACAACCCTATGAAAATTCAAATATGTTTGAGAAGTTCGCTTGTCGTGGTAAATAGCAAAGAAGAATTCATGGTACTCTAGAGGGCCGTATATATAGGTGCCCGTAAAAACGAATAATTCCTTGCTCACGCTTGCAAGACTCACAGGACAGCTGAAGCAGCAGCCGGCATTGGTAAAAAGAAACACGTCGGGGATACCATACGCCCTGGTGCACATCTCAGTCGGATTTTGCACCCGTGCGCATCTCGCGGGGGCCCCTAACGGAGCGTTAAGTCACCCTTTTTCTCGAAGAAGCGTTCGACCTGTCGGGCAGGGAACCGTCAGATACGGGGTCCAGTGGTGGAAACCTTTGTACCTAGTGCTACCGGGAAAATTGTGAATAGCGAATTAACATCAAATCAGACCATGACGCCATCAGGAATAGGAACAACGCGTCGTACATTTTCAATAATGTCACCAGAGTTGCGCAAGTGGACGCAGCTTTTTCTAACGACTGCTGAAACGATCCGGTGTGCGAAACTGGAAATCTCTTACAGAAGTGAGTGAGCGGAGTCGACAATGGGTCGCATAGTGACACCTGGCTTGTGTATCTTTCGTAGGCCGTGAAGTGCAGGAGCTGATTCGTTGTGGCAGAGCCGTCAGTAATAAAGTGTTTGGGCTAGGGCGGGACCTAACGGAAGGCGTGAGCTGAAATTTGCAGTTTTCCTGTGGTATCAAGCGTCAGCCCAGTATAGGTGGTGGCGTCACTAACCAGTTGTCGCGTTGTCTTGGTGCAGTTGCCGTAATCAAGCAAAACGTTTAGTAAGATCTTGATGAGGGCTAGATGGTTCATATTTAGAACTGAGGTTAAACAGCGCGAATAAAAGGACAGAAGGAAACAAATACCACAAACAACCGCTTCCAGTTGCGATGTTGCGACAACAGTTGCGCTCCCTTTATCAACCGGAAGAATGACGATGTCTGGATAGCTTCGAATCTGGCGGATAGCCTCAGGTTCCTCTAGCGACTGCGTGGAGATTGAAAAAGCGTTTCGAAGCCTAGAAAGTACATTAATAACACGCGTGCCAGTTGAAAAAAAACGTTCTAGAAAAGTCATAGGTCTTCGCTGTAGGTAGGTGGCTTGAAAGTTTTGGTGTTTGCAACAGAAAAAATAAAATTCAATACATAGCAAGCATGGTGGTCAGGCGTGAAGTTTGAGGGGAGTCCCTCAAGGTAGACGAGGGGAAGGACGAGAATGGCGAGCAAATTGAGTGACTAGGAAGACACTGTGATCTGCATGCTGTATCTCACCAAGTTTCGTTCTTGAACCATCGTTCGTTTCGACTCCTGTGCCTGCAACAGTTCCTTTGTCGGAACAGATTGTGTCTCGTGTCGCGGACATCCGTCACCTCGACCGCCATGGCACCGGCATCACCCAGGATGCTCGCAAGCGTCGTCACTGTTCGAATAACCGTGTTGATACTCTTTCTCCAGGCGACGACGTTCTTCTTTGCACTTCTGTGCGCGTTCCTGGCATATGCGAAAAATTTCCCACGCGTTATTTTTTGGACCTTACAAGGTCATTCCGTAGACATCACTTGTCAATTACCGCCTCTCGCCACTTAGAATGCCGTCCAGTGACCGTTGCCGTGGGACAGAGATAATGCATGTCTCTCCTTGAAAGGCATATACTCGACGCATTTCATAATATTCCGGCGCGGCTAGGCGGCCGCTTGCACAGCGAGAGGGAGTTAGTGCGAGCGCAACACATGCCCGACTTTCAACTTCATCCCATCTATTCATCATCATCCATTCCTCATCTTCTTCATCTGTATATATCGCCATTACCTGCACCGCTCTACCCTCATGGTAGCAATTTGAGCTCGGCTAGAATGAAGCGATTCCTTGCATTATTTGTTTATCTATATCGCTTCCCCAATAAAAGGAGTGAGAAAAGCAGGCGACACGTTGATTTTTATTTCACCTTCCTGATGAGTGTTCCGCAGCCTCGGTCGTGCTGGGCCGCGGCAGCCTAAGACGGGGGACACTGGAACAGCGGCTATTCAGCCATTTGGGCTGAATGCACGCTGCGGAGCTTGCCAGTGTTCCAACGACGCCCGGAGGTGTCGTTGCTTTGTAAAGTTTTTCTTTATATTGTTTTTTGAGAAGCGAAAGGTGAGAAGGAATATAACTCACCGGTTCGGAGCACCTGATTTGCGTCAGTGGCTGTCCTTCTGCGCGATTTCTCTTATCAACTTGTCCCAACACTGGCGTAGCTGCTGTTCGACGCTTGGGCAGACTCTGTTTTTACATTTGAAATCTCCTTCTGTCTGCTTCCGTTTTTTTTTTTTCGTTGTCGCTTAGGGACAGTGCATCTGTACGCTTGTCTTCCAGCACGTTGCAGTGTCCCGTTACGAGGTGTGTCCGAACTGACCGCTGCTCCTCGGTAAAGTTCATAATTGTTCTCTGAGACATACACACAACAAATGATCTAATAAGTAAGCGAACACTTAAATAAGTAAATAAATATATTAGTAAGTGAACAAATAATTACACAAATTATTATGCAAAAAATTAAATAAATTAATGAAGTAATTAATATATACGGCAATTTTTCCAACACACAAAATTACAACATTTTTAGTTACTTGAATCGCGCAAGTGAAAATGTAAACAAATCTCGGCACATCACCGAAAAAAGAAAACGAAATTGGCTGCGGCTCAGTTCAGGTAGTCCTGGATGTGCTGAGCGAAAGCTTGGTTCAGCCTGGCTGAGCCTTGGTTCCACTTCTTTAACCTCCGATTTAGCTGTAATCATTATGCTTAGGTATGCAATCATCGTTAAGCCAGGTATGACGCCTGTGCTTATGTCGGCGGCAAGACGTGACGGTGACTAGGCTTGGGTGGCCACGCATCATACGAGGGTGCGACGCATGTCGTGCCACAGGGAAGAGTAAAGTGCTAGACAAGCAACGACACGACGCGAACATGCGCAGCGTCGATGCACAAACGGAGAGGGTGCGAACGCGGTCGCTACGTTGATGTGACGGTTCGACGCGTGTTGCATTCCGGACCCTTTCCAGTGAAGCACCTCGCTCGCTGATCTCGGCGGGGTGGTCAGACGCCGCTTGGCGACGACGGCTCAGAGCCGCCAGCTCCCGCACAACGCTAAGACGTCCCGACCTCGCTCTCATCAATGGCTATGCCCGAGCAGACTGGGCGAGCGTGGCAGTCATACTAGCCAGGCGCGCAGCGAGTCGCGTGGTCCGGGGGCGACCCAGCTGCGGATAGAGCGTGCGACAAGCTAGCGGCGGCCGCGGAGGTTGGCACTGCGAGTCATGTGATGCGCTACCAAGGCTACGGCGCATCTGCGGTCAAATGAAAATCGAATTGCTCTCGACGGTGAAACTCGTCTCGACGCGGTGAGTAAAGCTTTCGCTAAACTGCAATTTTTCACGTCGCGTTATAATGCGCATTCTTTTTTTTATATCGATAACATCATGAGAACGGCCGCTCTGGAAGCGGTGACGCGACTAGAAGACACGGTGCGAATCAACACCAGCCAAAATATCATTATTGTCAGACCATCAAGAGAAGACAACGGCCTCAAGTACAGCCAAATCACGGAGCTCAAAATACAAGCGAACAGATTCAGCATGACTACATACATTACGGCGCCCGAAAACTCGGCCAAAGGATTCATCCATGGGATTCCGGGCTACGACACACAAGAATACATTATTAGAAGTTTGGCGCGTAATACCCCCGGGTCCTGCACGCCAGGCGCATGGGCAAGACGTCCTCAGTTATCATCGTTTTTCAAGGTGAAGAAGTACCACACTACGTCAACTACCGAAATACTACGTACCGATGCCTTCTGTACAAGAAGACCGAAGAGTGCGGAATCTGCCGCAAAGTCGGCCACCGGGACGATGTGTGCCCCACCCCGAACGAAAAATGTTCTATCCGGTGCGGCAAGCAAAACGCGCCAACGGACCATGACTGTAAACTAGTATGCGCTATCTGCAGCGGCAACCATCTCTACGGCTCAAAGCAATCCAAGAAGCGTTTCTAAATCCCCTACATCATCCGAGAACGACAGTGGCAGAAACCCTCGGTGGAAGAACAGAACCACCCCAACGAGGGCAGGCAAAGTAGATCGCGAGAACGCCGATCGAAGTAGAACAGCCAAGAAAGCAGTGCAAGCTTTTTTCCCGGAGGAAGGAGCAGTAGCAGCCGTACTCGATCTTACCCGAGACTGAGCTCAACTCCGAGTGCCACCGACTCCGACGGGACGTCGCGGAACCGGTCGAGTTCCGGGAGACGAACGACCCCGACTAACAGCGGTCCACAGGTGAGCTGGGCTAACATGGTCTCTTCTCCCAATACTCAGTATCCTAAGATGCAGGCTCTCGAGGCAGAACTCCAACAAATGAGGCAGTTAATAGAACAACAGAGAACCGAAATCACTAAGCAGCGTGCAGAAATCAATCGACTACAAAAAGACAACAGGAGCGCAGTCAGACGCGGCGCCCAACCCCACCATCTAATCAATCACACAACTCCACAGCACCACCACAGAAACGTAAGGCAGAAGATTATACAGACAACTCTTCAGGCATATCCCCAAGATTCGAGAAACTAGAACATATGATTACTGAACTTGCCAACCAGAGGCTTCAGCAACATCAGGAGAATGGTGCCCACTTGCAACAAATAAACGCACGTCTGTACGCTCTGGCAACCAGAGACACCAACATAGTCTCGGGTAGCCGCGACCGAAGACAAAGTACTTCGCTGGGAGTCGAGATTTACATCCACGGCCTCCGGCTCCCTAAAGGGCGTGGCATCCAAACCCTATCACCGTCCATCCCTATCCGAAATCTCCAAACCGCTCGCTGAACCTCCGTCACCTCAAAATGACTCACACTCCTAACTACAAGATCTGGCAGTGGAACTGCCGTTGGTTTCGCCGCAAACGGGGAAACATTCAGCAGTTTTGGGGGTAAGGCGGCCCCGGATATCATTGCCCTTCAGGAGACGGGAGGCCACGCAAAATTGGCATGGTGCAAATCCTATAATGTTTCTGGGTTGGATTCGACCACCGCTATTCTAGTTCACAGAAACCTAACAGCCATTAAACATGATATTGAAGAAGTCAACATAGACCACGTATTTATTGAACTCATTCCTAAACGTAAGGAGGATGAAAGCATATTCATTCCTAATGTCTATAGTAGCACAAAGCGCCAACGTCACAAGTTCGGAACTCTATTCAGGAAGGCTCTGAGAATCTCTCAACAGAAGGCCATATTATTATTAGGTGATTTTAACGCTCCCCACACTGCATGGGGAGACTACACAGAGGTAGTAAAAGGTCGTAATCTTTGGCTAGAAGCCCAACAACAGGGACTGACCCTCATCAGACCCCCAGACACCCACCCGTATCGGGAATAGTGTAAGTGTTGTCACCACTCCCGTCCAAACTTTCATCAAAAACATAGACGACCATGATTGGACTAAAACAGGGGCAAGCCTCGGTAGTGATCATTATATCATAGAAATCCACATTCAGGTGGGTCCACCTCGCAAGAAGGGCAAACGAGTTTCGCTCAAGGAATGGGACCACTTCCGCCAGATTCGGGAAACAACCGCCACCGAGCGTATAAACGATCTCGAGGCCTGGATCGGGGATCTCAGAGATTGCCTGAAATGTGCCACGAGGCAAATCCCTGAAGACGATGGTCTGGTCGAGGTGGATAACCGCCTCCTACACTCGTGGGAAGCCAAAAAGAGCATGAAAACGCGCTGGAAAAAGAATGAACTATACCGCACACTCCACTTGCGCATTGCGCAAATCAACATAGAAATCGAGGAATACGCTAACCAATTACCGAAAAACCAACGTGAAAAAGTGTGCGACAGCATGCAGGGACAACTCGGTCTAGCCAAAACGTGGAACCTCCTCCGATATGTTATGGACCCGGATAAGAGTAAATCCGAGCAGAGGAAATGCCTCAATAAGATCACTCACCAATACCAGGGCGCGAACAATGAGCTCCTAACAGAGCTCGTTGTTCATAGGCACAATTTGTACATAGACACAAATGCACAAATCCCCCAGAAGCCATACACTGGTCCGGAGAATCTTAAACTAGACGCACTCATCCTAGAGGCTGAAGTACGAGCCGTCTTGCTGAAACTCCGAACTAAATCTGCACCAGGCCCTGATGGCATAACAAATAAGACCCTCCAAAATGTAGACGACGTATCTACCACTGCCCTTACAGAGTATTTCAACCACGTTGGGAAACAGGTTCTATCCTCTCGCAATGGAAACATGCACAAATAATATTCATACCTAAACATGGTAAGCGACCTCATGCTCGAGAACTTACGCCCAATCTCTCTAACCTCATGCGTAGGAAAACCCATGTAGCACGTTATGCTTACCCGCCTCCACAATTTTGCGGAGGACAACTTATTACCGAACTCCATAATTGGCTTTCGTCCAAAACTTTCCACGCAAGACATCATGCTTCAGCTTAAACATCAAGTTCTTGACCAGATACCCAAGAATGGTACCCGGGCTGTCGTGGGCCTTGATCTTACAAAGGCCTTTGACAACGTAGCGCATCAGGCTATACTAGAGAATCTGCAGTACCTAGGTGTGGGCCAGAGGACCTACAACTACATCAAATATTTCCTCAACTACCACACAGCGGAACTAAGAATAGGAGACCTACAATCGGAGAAGATCCCTCTTGGAAGTCGTGGCACACTGCAGGAATCAGTCTTATCCCCCTTTCTCTTTGAATTAGCGATGATCCGATTACTTGAACAACTTAATCAGATTCCAGATCTACACTAAAGTCTGTATGCCGACGACATCACCCTGTGGCTGGTTAAAGGTAGCGATGGAGATATAGAAACCACGTGGCAGCAAGCTGCAGACACGGTTGAAAAGTACGTTACAGACAAAGGCCTCGCGTGCTCCCCGCAAAAATCAGAACTCTTGCTACTCAGAGCCCCTACAAACCGCAAATCCGACACTGCGCCACCCCCAGAAATCACTGTGCAAGCCGGAGGAGGCGCAACCCCACTGATGACCCCCATCCGTGTACTAGGCCTCTTCATGCAAGCTCACGGGCGCAACGGCAACACAATTAATAAACTGGAAGCATGCGTTCAGCAGACGATACGACTCATTTCAAGAATTGCCAAGCGACAATGTGGCATGAAAGAAGCCAAACTAATAAGGTCGGTACAAGCCTTAGTTCTCAGCCGCACCATCTACATCGCCCCGCACCTCTGCCTCAAAGCGGCTGAGAGAGAGAAAATAGAGGAAATTATCCAGAGGGCCTATAAACAGGCTCTTGGGCTACCTATAAGAACGGCCAACGCTAAATTGCTAGCCCTAGGTGTGCACAACACCCTCGATGAACTTGTAGAAACGCACCTTATATCTCAATATGAAAGGCTAGCTCAGAGTGCCGTCGGGCGAAACATCCTCCAGAATCTCGGCATCAACTACGAGTCGATGCAAAGCACTAAACTAGACATTCCTCACGATCAGAGGCGCCATCGCAAAATTAATCCACTCCTTAAAAACATGCACACCGAGTTCCACAAGGAAAGGAGGGCCGAGCAGTCTAAAGCCCTACATCAGAAATTCCACGGCTTCAAAGACGTAGTCTATGTCCACGCAGCAGAATACATAGAACGCAACTGTATGTCCCTTGCAGTGGTGGACTCCTCAGGTCAAATACGCGCTGGTGGTTCAATTCGCACCAGAAGCTCCGAAACAGAAGCTCCGGCTATCGCTCTGGCAATAGCCTCCACACATTGTCATTGCATTATTAGCGATTCCAGAGCCGCAGTACGCAATCTTGCGAAAGGTCGGGTCTCGGCTCCCCTAAAACACATAGTAGACACCTACCAACGCCCATGACCAATCCAGATCACTTGGGCACCAGCACACTCTTCCCTACCCGGCAACGATGCCGCCCACACCGCCGCTCGAGGACTCGCCAACCGAGCACCCAGACGGCTCACGCTAGGATCAGAGGGATCGCATGGTCAGTTACCAGGAAATAACTCAGCACTACAGGTTAGCCAGGGCAGTGTACCCGCCAGCACACAAATCGCTTAACAAGCCATGAGAATTAGCTTGGAGACGACTTCAGACGTACACCTACCCCAGCCCCGTAGCCTATCACTACTACTACCCGGACCCCTACCCCTACTACTACCCCTACCCTAATAGATGTAAGCCCTCCCCCCCCCCATTGTGAGCAAAAAGCCGATCTATTCCATGTTATGTAGTCGTGCCCAGCCGAAAATCACACAAATCATGACATAAGTAATACTGAGCAGTGGGAGGCCGTGTTGCTCAGCTCCGACCCTGACCTGCAGGCCAAGGTCATCGAGAGGGCTGAAGAAGCCGCCCGGGCCCAGGGGCTCGTGCCTGCCTATCAGCAAGGTCATCCGTCAATACCTTGTTTCCAAATAAAGTCTTTACTCACTCACTCACTCATATCGATAGTTTTGAGCAACAAAATGTGATTCTTTTTTTAAATCAGCGATTCAAAGCTATGAAAAGTTTGTGGTCTAGCACCCATACTCATTTCTTGTGGTCATAAGGTCGGCTTTCCTAAAGGTGCATTTTCGCGCAAAGAGGCGCGTTTCTGTACCACGCCTAGCCTATTTCTCAACCTTGTGCTTTTCTTAACCATTACAAAAGGACGCTTTTATCTCTGCAAGCTGAGGTCGGTCTGTAATGCAATGTGGAGCCGAAAGCTTAACGAAAAGCGCGCTATTCCTACTCTACAAAACGCCGTCCTAGATCTGGGCCCTTTACGTAACATTCTCTTATAGTGCAAAGGGTGCTCCACAAATACAAACAGCAATAAAAAAATATTGATCTAAAATATCGGCGGCGTTAATCTTTATATGGTTATACGGTATTAAACAATGCTACGCATAACCTTTTCCTTGGTATATTTCTCTGTCCACTACGTAGCTTGACCGCGCACTGAGGTATGACAATGCAAGGATTTTACCGTTAAGCGCATTCGAGTAAACTTGGGCGAAAACTAAGGGGCAATCGCCAAGACGCCTCATTTTGCTATGCGCGCATGCGCGCGCGTGTGTGTGTGTGCGCGTGTGTGCGTGTGCGTGTGTGCTGTGTGTGTGTGTATGTGCCTGTGTGTGCGTGAGTGCGGATGTGTGCGCGTGTAGCGTTGTCCTGAGACGGTACAATGTTGTGCTTCGAGGCGCGCTCTCCATGTCACCGTCGCTGATTATAAGTAGCGGTAACAATACTTGTGGGTGAAATGTCTGTGCCGCGTCTTGGTTCACCTCTTTTTAGCGATTCTGTGGCTTGTACTCCCATAACTTTTTCTTTAAAAAAATTGCAAATTTGGTTGACCATTTTACACGTTTCTCAGGGCAATTCAAGGGTGTGGCTAGAGATATGAAGACGCCCAACTGGCGGCAGCGAAACCAAGCCAACCAGATATATAGTTTCCGATGTTTTATCTTAAGAAAGGAAAGGCTATGCAGCTTGAACACTTGCGACGACAACTTCACCTGTCACCCGTTTTCTGTTTCCGAAAGCTAGTCTCTGAAGTACGTGACACGGGTAGCTTCGCAAGCTTTGTAGCACATGACGCTGTGGAACGTGGAACGAGATGAAAATTGTTGGAAAGTACTATTAGAGGGATCACAGACGAAACATCAAGGTTAAATACTTTCAAATTCGGGGCATTAGAATACACCCGAAGCATTGGTGAAGTTTGTTTGACATGGTATCTAAGCCCTGGGATCTTTCTAAGGTGATCTAACTGTGGCTTTATTCTATATTCACGGTTAGGCACTCTTAATTCCTTAATCTTGTATTTAAAGATAATCATCATATTTTACCATACGTGCACTTCCCTTTTATACGCTCGCAAAAGCAGAGTTGTACATGAAGGTGCAAAGATATGGGTTTTAAAGTGCACTCTGTTCAAAATAGAAAAAAAGGACACCTAAATTTTCACAAAACAATGTATTTAATAGATGAGGGCTTTATATGTGAGCACTCATAAAATGTTAACCTGCTGCCGGGCTTCTTAAGGTTGAGCTCTTTCGCGCCAACAGAGATAGCGCAGAAGGCTTAGGAGATTGTCTGCTTTTTGGACTGCTGCCCTATGTGCACGCTTGAATCAATAATCTAATCCCCATTATGTTGTTATAGCTGCAAACGTGACGAAACTGGGTATACATATACGTAGAAGCCTGGGGCTTTGTCGATGATACATTATTATACAAAAAATATCGCGATGAATGCATTGGCATGGTGACTGGCATGGTGTAGGTCCTGTTGCAAAAATTGTTATAGCCAGATTCATACGCCTTCGCTTGCGAGCACGTGCTCCCAAAATTTCGGTGTCTACATGAGAAAAAATCCAAGTTTTACGTATGTAAAGAAAGGGCGTAAAACAGGCAGCATGCGGGGAGACCCTCGAGGTAGACGAGGGGAACGATGAGAAAGGAGAGGAAATCGAGTAAATCGCCAGACCCCTCGATGTAGACGCTAGACGAAGGAAAATCGAGAATGTCCACCATGAGCTTGTGTAATGAAACGAAGGGCTGAAAAATTAGCCGGACATGTAGTGTGATGCTTCGAAGGCGCCAGAATAAAGACTCCAAGTAGCCGAGAATAATTTGAACAGGGCCGCCACCGTGAACGAAAGGGGTAGTGACGATGGAACGCCGGTTCCCGAAATGACAGGACCGGAAGTGCTGCCAAAGCGCGTGGAATGAGTGGAACATGCGCCTTGGACAGCTGGAAGGATGCTCACTGACCTTCAAACTACCACAAAGGGAAAGCAGCAACGCAGAGGTCCATGCGCTGTATGAATTCAGCATCACGCAGAAAAAGTTGAGGAAGGGAACGAGGGAGAGCCCACCTAAGTAGGAGGAATTACAACGAAGGCGGCAAATAAGACAACAGACGAAGTAAGACGACACCGGACAACCGCGATGCGCAACCACGTGAGTGCCTACGTGTTTGTCACGTGTCGTCTTCCGTCGACTGTCGTTTTATTTGTCTCCTTCATTGTAAACATGTATAACCAACTGGTCCACCAGGACGTCTCAATAGGAGGGACTGAAAAGGTGATAACCACCGGTAGCTGAAGTTTGTCTAGGTGCTCAGAGGCGCTTGTGAATCGCGTGAAACGTGACAAAGGACTGGCGGTATATAGGGACGTTTCTAGCACGGATATTTTCATATGTCACAGAGCGACCTAGATAAATGATCGCGGATAATGATCGGGACGAAACGGTGTAGTAGCTGCGGGCAATTACCATGATATGATAAACGGGATAGAGGCTGAACCAGCTCAACGGTTGGCGAAGGGTGTAGGCGACTTGCGCGAGATGTGCCCTAGGGTGCATATTGTGGTATCCAAGGTGCCGGAGGTACCTGCACGTGACACTAACGTACAAAGAGCAGATACGGCAACTAGGAAGGAGATTTGGCAATTGAGCCGAGCGAAAGGATTAGAGATTAGGGGAAATGAGCAGGAAAGTGAGAGCTTATGGTGGTTTTCGGCGACGGAATGCACTCCAATTACAGCCTTGGACGAAAAGTAAGCTGGCGAATTACTGATCGAGAAATTGCTTCTTTTGGGGCCCCACGGGTGTACCAGTGTAAGTAGCAATGAAGAAAGCGCCCATGGGGAACCTTAGAACAATACTACAGGCCATATCAGAAGGACGAGAAAGAATGATGAAAGAGCACGCCCTGCTGTATCATAGACTTGCAAGGCGGCAGACCAAATGAATAGTGGTTAGATATTGAGAAGCGTTTACTTAGAGAATAAATCGTCGTGTATGCGATTATAGAAATGCACCGTAGAAACTGACGACAGCCACCAATTATTGGTAATAGTGTTTCGGACTGGTGTAACAAGACAAAATTGTAAAGAAAGAGGGTAGAAGGAATGCTTATACATTCTCGATTCAAATAGAGTAAATTCAAAGTGTCAATAGCATCTCTGATTATCAGGCGCAGTGAGCGGAAAAAAAACTTGGCCGAGTGTGACGCATTTATGTACGCGTAAAAATTGCCAAGAACTAAGAGTTAGTGGAATGCTTAAACGGGGATATTAGGAGTTTCGGCAATGATACCGAAATCATGCTGCTTAGTGACATTAATGCGCACCGACAGGATCTACACGGTTATTTGGACAACAACGGGAAGGCAATGCTAGGTTTCTGTGCGCAACGTAACCTCGTTATTAAGAATACGAGACCTAAATGTGACGGCTTGATCACGTGATACGGCGGAAATAGGCATGTAGCCATCGATTTCTGTCTGATCCCCAAAGTAATTCAGGACGACAGAAATTCATCTTTGAGGAGGAAGGCTATAGTAGCTTAAGGAGTCACTGTGAACGCATGATTTTTAATATGACATATGTAGAAGGGAAAGAGAGAAAGGAACGAAGAATGCCAGTTCAAATTTGAAAGCTGAACTAACAAATATAGTAAAATATAGTAAGAAGAGGCAGGTAATTAAACTTGCAGAATGGCCCAGCAATCAGTAGGAACAGTAACAATATAAATGTTCGGACGAGTGAAATTAGGACACAGACGCAACATGATTTTTGGAAAGTAAAAACGAAACCAAAAAGCGGGCGGGACAGCGAGATAAGGGCAGCGATAGATGAACAATATAAAGCATCACGAGAGCATACGGAGGCAAAAAGTACGCAGTTCCCGCAAGATGAAACAGACAGTAAATGAGAAATGTGTCGGGAGAAAGCACGTCTGATTTAAACAGTGTTTCAAGCAAAAATAAAGGTTATTGTGAAAGTTGGTTGTGGGAAAAGAGCAAGAAATAGGATACGGCACATGCAATATTTTGTAAACATTTTAACTTATTAGCGAGAACGTCGGGTGCAGTACAACAAGATATTCTACACGAAGATGCCAACACATTGTAAGGGAATGAAGCATTCAACTAGGTTTGAAAAATAGCAGCCCAATAATTTCAAGGACATTGTGAGGTGGTTTCTGAGGAGAGATCATGAACGACTACGAGACGGAAAAGGTGCTCGTGCTGACAAATTTCAACTGGAAGGAAGGTGAAGAGAAAATTGCTAAACGCAAAGCCACAGGTTTAGGCGAGGTTCCCGTCAGGCTGAATAATGAGCTATAGGAGCAATATATAAGGAAGCTCTGTTGGTAGAAGGTAGAAAAAAAAAAGCTTACTAGATAGGGGCATACGAGACAGTTTACACCGGAGTAGATTCAATTTGCTTTTTAAACGTGAGGATGAACAACAATTCACTCATACAGAACGGTGAACATTAAATCGGTAACATACAACGTTAACAATGAACACGTTTCAATAAGAATTGCAAGTATTAACAGAACAAAAACATATTGGGAGAACTACAGGAAGGCTTCAGAACTGGTACGCGTTCGGAGTGATAACTTTATCCTCCCTGAGTGTATTGAAATATACAGGGTAGAAAGAAGACCATTCCGTGTAGTCTTTTTTCGACACTGGAGCGCATGACAACGCAGACCGCAACACTTATGTTATATTCTGGATGGAGAAGGTGTAGGCGACGGCTGCATTCAGCTTTTCCTGGAGGTTTACCGAGAAGATACCGTTAGCGTTGAATAGAAAGATACGGAGGGAAAAGGGTGTTGGGGGATGTCACCAAGGTACTGAGACAGGGGCACCCTCTATCACCACTGCTAATAATGATGTACATGGCAGGAATAGAAAGGACCCTAGAAGGGCTGACTATCGGGTTTACTTCTGATGCAAACGAAGGGGGACAATAGTTGAGGAGCAGTTTCCAAGTTTATTCGACGTGGACAAATTTGTGTTTCTTGTTAAGATGCTAGGAGATATGCAACGTCTGGCTGATATCTGTAGAGAAGGTGAGAATTTAGGATTAAAATTTCGGGTTCAAAAAGCCAGCTTTACGATAATAAATTAAAACAGTGAACGGAAAGTGTTAATACCGGGCCAGGAAATACCTCGGGCAAAAGAATACGGATTCCTGGGTGTATCGATAAACGAAGGCGATAGATATCTGGAGACAGGAAAAAGAAACAATAATGGCAATGGGGTGGCGAAATGCGGCCATAATGAAACACAGGGCGCTATGGGGATACAATAGGTACGAGGTGCTCCTGTATATGTGGAAAGGTGGATTCCAGTACTTACATGTGGAAATGCGGCTGTTTGCATAATGTCCAGGGTACATCATAACTCCATGTCAACGAAAAGCCAGTGGTATGCCTCGAATCGGGCGCTAACGGGAATACTACCAATGCAGGTGTGCAGGTTGATATGCGCCGTTGTTCTGAAGTGAGCAAATTAGATATTTGAAAAATGGGAAAGGGTTGCGAGAGTGTTCAGATAGTTGCACAGAAATTATATTGAGCCACAGTGGCGTAAAACAACTTGAAAGCTTACATGCAAGTATGCGAGTGGGATCGCCCGTAAGATGGGTAAGAAAGAACGTCATGCGCAATGTGAGAGATGCCTTCACGATGTCTTGGATGGCGCAGTGGTAAGAAACCTTCTATGAGTAACTGCCTCAAAGCGAAAATCAATACCACAAAAGAAAGAATTAATGATAACTGAAAGGGAATGTCCTTACTTTTCGAAGCGAGCTTGTTTTTAGGCACATATAGTACTTTGAAGAAACTTAGGCTAATAATGAACATACCAAGGAAAAGGTCAGTGAGGAAATGAGCGTCGTTTCACCTTTTGTTGTTTTTCGGAAAAGTCTGACAACAGGCCTTCGCACATCCAGCGGCAAAGTTCGCAGGCTGATCCAATTGCACGCCGGTAACGAGGATGGCTTCGTAAATGGTGTTTGCATCGTTTTGCGAGCAAAGAAATTGGCTAGTGACTACCAACAAGAAATGGACGGGCCACTGTTTGAAAAGTGGTTCTCTGAGCAGCTTCTACCAGACATCAAGCTACTCAACGTTATAGTAATGGGCAATGCGCCCGGCCACGGCGTTCACCTCACGAAAGTACCGACAGAATCAAAACGAAAGGTTGACATTGAGTCTTGGCTAACCGAGAAAGGCATCGCATTTTCCCATGGTCAATTAAAGCCAGATTTGCTGGATCTCGTCAACGAATACAAAAGATGTTTTCGGCCTATCGCTTGGATGTGGTTGCTAAGGCTGCCGGTCATGATGTCGTGAGGCTTCCTCCATATCACTGCGAGTTGAATCCGATCGAACTAATTTGGAGTCAGGTTAAAGGTTATGCAGCGGCTAACAATACCGCAATCACTCTTGCAGCTGTCGGAAAGTTGCTGCAGCAAAACGTCAATTCTGTAACGGCAGACAAGTTGCTTAGGCTTAGGGCGTGTTCTCATATTCAGAGGATCGATGAGGAATTCTGGCAGTGTCATGGCATCATTGACACAAGCTTCCAAAGGCTTGAAATTTCACTCGTATCAGATAGGAGCAGAGAGAGTTATGCGAGGGAGAGTCAGATGAGCGGAATGCCAGAGTCGCTATGAATGTATGCTCTGTCACAGAAGCCTCCGCATCATTGTTTATTATGCTTGAGCTTCTGTTCTGAAGGTTTTACTAATCACGCGGCATAAGAAATAAGTGACAGTAAAGTGTTACGATCCGCAATCACAGTATGTCCCGAAGGAACAGCGTACAGCTCTCCCCTAGAACATTGTGTACAACTTTGTGTTTTTTTCTTTTAATTTTGAAAGCTCCCCCTTTGGCTTAACCAAGCGGGCGTGGAAAATACGGGAACAAATGCGTTCTTTGACATGCCCCAAAACTTAATGTATGGGCGCTTTTATGTTTTGCCCAAATGGAAATTTGGACGTAGAGTGATCGAACCCGCAAGCTTGCGCTTACCATCGCATAGCTGCTAAGCAGTCGTGGTGGGTGCAGGAGAAGTGGACTTCGATGGTGGACACAATGGTTGTGAGAATACTTATGAATAGTTCTGGAATGCCGCAATCATCTGAACAGGAAGTGCGTCGAAATAGACATGTTGACTTTGCTCCTTGCTATCAAACACATCACATGGGATGTCGCAGCGTGGCATGCCGCGCATTGCAGACATAGAATGCACGGCAAAGCGCACAGTCGGCGGCATTTTCCAAAAGTCACAGAAATAGCTTATTTTGCATGAGAGCTTAACTGAAATTGAGTTCGTACGTAGTTACAACGGCCATTTCTTAAAGTTTATGGTAGCTTTCGACACAATCATTTTTTCAGTATTCATATATAAAATTTATGTACCAGCTTTCCATACATATGATACGATATGTGTATTAATGATCTTTACATTACCTTAACACGGCTGATATATACCTATCACATGTATGCACGAAAGTAGTCATCCAAAACGCCCATTTCCGGAAAGCGCTGGCGCAAGCAAAAACCTCAACCGAAGACCGAAAGCTTGAGGGAATCGTTCAGACTACTTGGCGTAGTAATACATGTGCATAGGCTCCGCCCACGTAGCCTTCTCTGTACTGCTCCATAAGGTTGGCGCCAGGTATGGAATACGAAGAACCTAACTCGCAGTCGGTCTATGGTCCGCTGACCGCCTTCCATCTTTTGGATTCAGGGCCTGCAAGGGGAAAGTAAACATATCAGCCATGTAGACCAGTAAAAGTTAATCGACGTTTAATTGCTGGAACATGGTGAGACCCCAAACTCCGAGCTAAAAATACTAGGTTCCGAATAACAGTTAAGAAAACTTGAACCATTCGATTATTATGGTTTTTGTGTTTTCTTAAAAATATAGGTAGTAGATAGGATAGGGATAACATTAATAAAGTGCCGGCAAAAGACGGCTTAACGCGTCGTGACGCTGGCCAAGCGTCGACCCGGGGTTATACCCTACTCTGCACTAGCCCAGTTGGGCCCGTTTGTAGCGGGTCATGAAGCTTGTCCTTTTCGAGCGCACCCCGGAACTGCTGGGCGGCCCATAGTTGTGAGACCTTGTCTGCTGACTGCAGTGCACCTTGAAGTTCGGGCGGGTAAGTCCTGGAGGTAGCTGCAATCGGGAACCTGGCACAGTCCCACATGATGTGCCATTGGTCCGCTGGACCCGCTGCACAAACACGGCACAGCCCACTCGGATAGAGCTCTGGGTGTAGCACGTGCAGCATTGCGGGGGCAAGGAGTGACGCGGTCTGTATTTGTCTTAGGATCACGGCCTCCTCCCGAGTGGGTGCCGGGTGGGGAGGCGGCATTGTCCGTCGAGCTAAGCGGTAACACTTGGTTACTTCAGCATAACTAGTCAATCTGTCCTTGGTTTCGAACCACCACACGGAACGGTCACTCTCGTGGGCGCGGAAAGTAAGCGCTCGCGCCGCCGAAAGAGCCGTCTCGTTGTGGTTCGGTGAGGATGCACACTCGCCGGCATGCGCCGGGAACCACTTGATACGGATGGTGCTGCCGCGGTCTTGAAGTTGGAGCTTGCCGATGATGGCGGCTGCCGGCGCGCATATTCGCCCCTTCGTAAAGTAGCGCACGGCATTCCTCGAGTCGCTGAGCGCGGTGCGACACTCGGCCTCGGTGATCGCCAGAGCGATGGCAACCTCCTCAGTGTCTCTTGTGTTCTTGCGCCGCACGCTCGCTGCAGTTGTCTTGGCGCCGGTAGCCGCCGCAACGACCAGTGCCGTGAACCCTTACCGCTTGTATTTCGCTGCGTTCACGTGCCGGGCGTGCGGGTCTTGGGCGTGTTGTTCGGTGAGAGCCTTGGCCCGCGCCTGCGGCCGTTCTTGGTTGTACTCTGGGTGCATGTTATTTGGGATAGGGTCCACGTAAATGTGGGCCCGCGCCTCATCTGTGATCTCGCACGGTTGCCGGCTGGGAGAGCTTGGGGGTTGTAACCCAGGGACATCAGTATACTGCGGCCCGTCTTGGTGGTAGAGAGGCGCTCGAATTGCGCGGTGAGCTGCGCCTCGGCTATTTCTTCTAGGGTGTTATGGACGCCGAGCTGCAGGAGCCGAGTCGTAATCGTGGTCTCCATTAAACCCAGCGCCGTCTTGTAAGCCCGTCGGATCAGCGTGTTGATCTTGGTCCTTTAAGTGACGTGCGAGTTGAGGTAGGCCGCAACGTAGGCGATGTGAGTGATCACGAACGACTGGACCAGGCGCACGAGACTGTTTTCACGCATGCCCGCCAGCCGTGTAGAGACTCGGTGTATGAGCCGGATGGCGTCCATTGCCTTGGTGGTAAGCTTGTTGATGGTCTCGTCGTTGCGGCGGCTCTTGTTGAGCAGCAGGCCCAGGGCCCTGATCTTGGGAGCTTCGGGGATGCGTTGCCCCGATGCAGTCACAGTCTTGATGTGATTACACTCCCGAAGGGGAGCGCGCTTCCGTCCCGGTCGTAGCAGTCTGAGGGCGAACAGCTCGAATTTGGCGGGCGAGCACATTAGGCCTGTGCCGTCAAGGTGCTGCTCAATGACCGCAACCGCCGCTTGCAGCTGTTGCTCTATGCTGGCGTCGGTGCCGCCGGCCGCCCGCAGGGTAATATCGTCGGCGTAGATCGTATGCCGGACGCTGGTCCCCGCTACTGCCCTCGCTACCCGGATCATGACGAGGTTAAAGAGCTACGACGAGATGACCGAACCCTGTGGAGTACCCGTACTGCCGAGCTTGTGTTCGGGGAGCTTGAGATCTCCGGCGTGCAGTTCTACCGTGCGGTTGGTCAAGAAGTCTTGAATATAATTGTAGCTCGTTACCCCCATGTTGAGTCTTGATACTTGTGCTAATGTGGCTCAATGTTTGACTTTGTCGAATGCACTTTGTAAATCGAGACCCAGAATTACTTTGCTGTCTTGTATCTTGTTGTCGATGATTTCTTGCCTGAGTTGTAACATGGCATCTTGTATGCTGAGTCTGCGCCGGAAGCCGATCATCGTGTCAGGATAGAGGCCTTTTTTCTCTAGGTATTCCTACCATCGGTTGGTGACCACGTGCTCCAGCACCTTGCCCACGCAGGACGTCAGCGAGATGGGACGCAGGTTGCCGATATCCAATGGTTTGCCCGGTTTCAGAATCAGGATCGTTCTTGCCGTTTTCCACTGTCGGGGGAGCTTGCCCGAATGCCACCATTCATTGAAGCAATGGGCTAGGGACTCTATCGAAGCATCGTCCAGGTTGCGTAGCATCTTGTTGGTAACGAGATCGCGGCCGGCTGCTGAGCGGGTGTTGAGCTCGAGCAGCGCTACCTGTACCTCTGATATGGTAATGTCTCGGTCGAGCCACGCGTTGGGCAGCCCCCCGTACGGCGGGTGGGTTTCTGTTGGCGAGTCAGGTAGATGCTTGGCCTCCAGGCTCCTGATAACAGTGTCTTTTCCTTGTTGTGTGATGGTGTGCATGAGGCAGGCCAGGCGGTCGCGCTGGTCTGACTTGGTCTTTGTTTCGTCTAGGAGGTGCCGAAATAGATTCCATGGACAACTGCGATGCAGTTCCCTGTCAGCTATGTTGCAGATTTCGTTCCGCTGTTGATGGCACAGGAGCATGCAATGGTGTTCAATGGCCCTGTTTAAGTCAGCCACCATCTTCCTCAATTTGAGATTCAACCGGTGCTGCTTCCAACGCGCCTCTATCGAACGTTTGGCCTCGATCAGATGGGTCAGGCGGCTGTCCATGATGATGACGTACTCGTCTGTTTCTATGGTCTTTGTGGCTGAGCGCACTGCATCGCGGAGCTCCGCCGTCCAGGTTTCGATCTCTATGATGTCTTGTGCTGTGGTGCGGCGCCCCTTACGGAATTCGTCCCAGTCCGTCCACTTGTGTATAATTGTACTGCTCCTTGATTACCTGGGTATCGTAATTTCGAGGATGTAGTGGTCACTGCCCAGGTCGACGCCCGTGCTGTTCCATGTTACTTTGCCCATGTGGTCATTTTTGATGAATGTGAGGTCTGGTGTGGTGTCTCGTGCTACGGAGTTGCCGATGCGGCTAGGAAGCGCGGGTTCCGTGATTAGGAAACTGTTGTGGTCGAGGGTATCCTTTAATAAGTCCCGTCCTTGGCCGTCTCCTTCACGTAACCCCGCGATCGATGGGCGGCGTTGAAGTCCCCACCGATCAGCAACGTGTTGTCTCTGCCTTGGGTGCTGGCTGTGTGTAGTTGGGTCATGAATTTCTGTGTTTTCTGCTTGGGGTTACTGTAGATGTTGGCGATGAACAGGCTGCCTTCCCCTTGTTTGCTTTGGATGATTTCGGTGAAGGCGTATTCCACCCTGTTGCGGCCGTGTTTGAGTTTGTGTTCGATGAAAGTGAGCCCTTTGCGGACAAACGTGCAGACGCCCCGTCCCTCCGCTTGGCTAACGGGAACGTGATACCTAGGGAAGGTGGGGCTCACCGTCGCCGTTTCTTTCAGCAGGATAATGTCGGGTTTCTTGTTTTTTTACTTTTTTAATATGTTGTTGCAGCACTGCTTTCTAGTTGTTGTAGCTGTGACAGTTCCACTGCCAGACCGTAAGGCCCGGTAGCGATCCTATTGTGGATTGGGGTTGGGACATAGTTGTGGCGAGGATGGGGCTTGCGTCTGTTCTTGGAGGTATGGGTGGTTGGCGAATTCCGCTGAAAAGATGGGGCTGCGCACTATGGGCTTGAGGGTGTGTTCAATGAATTCGGAATGCTCTTGTATGGCGCGGAAGGAGGTGGTGATCAGTTCCTCCAGCCGCGCCAGTCGTTGGTCGGTCAAGGCAGCCGTGCTGGCGTAGGTGCTGGCGAGCGCTTCAATTTTGGCTTCGAGCTGAGTTTCCAATTGGGTCAGGTCCTTGTAATGCCGTGATGAAGTGCGTGTTCGTTTCTTGGTGGTTGGGTCAGCGGTCTTCTCGTCCTGGGGCGCATCTTGGGTTTTGTCCTTTGATTCTGTGCCTTGGTGCGACAGCGTGTCGGTGTTCTGCTCGGGGACAACACTGGGTGTAGGTTCGGTGCGCGCTCGTTTCTTGGCCGTTGGATCAGTGGTCTTCTCCTCCTGGGGCTCGTCTTGGGTTGTGTCCATTGATTGTATGCCTTGGTGTGATAGCGTGTCGGTGGCGGCTTTTTCAGAGGCGAAAATAAATCACTCAAGACGAGGACATTCATTTGCAAGAAAAATCGCTTTACGTGAACGTCACCGTGAAGGTGTGATGTGATACTCGCAGTGACCCAAGTTGACAACAAAAAAAAAAGGTTTCCTGATCCTGGGGTGCATATCCGTTTGCCTCATGGCTACATAACCAGTGAAATGTATGTTGTACATTTCTGACACGTCGTGGAAGAATTCTTTTGTGCCCTTTTCCTATTTAGCTGATTAGACGCGTGACAATGTAACGCTGCACAGCAAAATAACACCTGCAATGTAAATGCTGGCACTCCATGTCTGTGCTTGCCGTGTTGACCTCTGTTGGCGAGGTGACATAACCAGTGAAATGTATGTTGTACATTTTTGATACGTCGTGGGTTAATTCTTTCGTGCCCTTTTACTATTTAGGTGATTAGACGCGTGACAATGTGACCACGCACAGCAAAATAGCAAGTGCAAAGTACATACTGTAGCTCCATGTCAGAGCTTGGCGCGTTGAGCTCTGTTGGCGAGGTGTCTTTGCATCGCAACATGCATTAATCTGTTATATATTACGTGATACCATCGACGGTCCGTGCTAACTGCAAATGCACAGCAAAATAACACGTGCAATAAACATACTGGGGCTCCATGCCTGAGCTTGGCGAGGTGCCTTTGCACCGCAATTTGCATTAATCTGTTATATTTTAAGTGACACCGTCAACAGCCCCCGCTGACTGCTAATGAAGGCAGATCCTTATGATATTCGCACTCTTGCTACGTTACGCAAACTCCATTCATTGCCTGGAATCTTTAGATAACTTTATCTTCTCAGAAAATGCTGCAAATGTGCAAACGTTCATCAAATAACATTTACGTAAAATATCCGCCGCGTAAATTTTTATATGGAGAGGTTTTTTTTTGCAATTGCAAAATGCTAGTGTCTTGTTTTTTATCCAATACGTAGCTACGTAGCGATCGCGCAACGAGGTGCGACATCGTCATGATCTTATCGCTAAAGCTATTATAATAAACCTTAGCGAATAAAAACTGTCATCCGCAAAGGGGCCGCCAAGTAGCTTCCTCCCATATTTGCGATGCTCAAATTTTGCGAAAATGTTATGCGAGAGATAGCATTTACACGAGGAGGTATGATTGGAGAAGGCGCCTATACCGAAGCGAAGGGGAGGATTCCGCGGCACTTTGAGAAGGCAGCTGGAGTTACGAAATACCAGAAAGCTTGCGTACCCATATTTATAGCAATACGATACGCTCGAAGAAATGAAGTTTCAATATAATCAGATAAGAGGGATGATCCTTCTAGGCGGCGGCAGCTGCGCCCTAATTCCGAGTCTAACAATAACTGCTTTTCATTTTTGATAATTGATTTAAACATACTTCCACGAATTCCACATCGCTGCAAATCACACCACAGCGCATCTAGAAGCAGAGCGAGACAACCCTTTGAAAATTCAAATATGTTCAAGAAGTTCGCTTGTCGTGGTAAATAGCAAAGAAGAAATCATGGTACTCTAGAGGGCCGTATATGTAGGTGCCCGTAAAAACGACTAAACCTTGCTCACGCTTGCTAGACTCACAGGATACCTGAACCAGCCGCCGGCATTGGTAAACAGAAACACGCCTGGGATGGCATAAGCTGTGCTGAACATCTCAGTCGGATTTTGTACACGTGCGAAACGCGCGGGGTCCATAACGGAGCGTTGTGTCACCCTTTTTCTCGAAGAAGCGTGTGACCTGTCTGTCGGGCAGGGCACCGTCAGATTCGGGGTCAGTGGTGGAAACCTTTACAGCCATTGCTACCGGGAAAATTCTGAATAGCGAATTAACATCACATCAGACCATGACGTCATCAGGAATAGGAACAGCGCGTCGTACATTTTCAATAATGTCACCAGAGTTGCGCACGTGGACGCCGATTTTTCTAACGACTGCTGAAATAATCTGGTGTACGAAACCGGAAATCTTTTCCAGAAGTGAGCGAGCGGAGTCGAACAATGGGTCGCATAGTAACACCTGGCTTGTATATCTTTCGTAGGCCATGAAGTGCAGGAGCTGATTCATTGTGGCAGAGCCGTCAGTAATAAAGTGTTTCGGCTGTGGCGGGACCTAACGGAAGGCGTGAGCTGGAAGTTGCAGTTTTCCTGTGGTATCAAGCGTCCGCCCAGTATAGGTGGTGGCGTCACTAACCAGTTATCGCGTCGTCTTGGTGCAGTTGCCGTAATCAAGCAGAACGGTTAGTAAGATCTTGATGAGGGCTAGTTGGTTCACATTTAGCACTGAGGTTAAACAGCGCGAATAAAAGGACAGAAGGAAACAAATACCACAAACAAGCGCTTCCAGTTGCGATGTTGCAACAACACTTGCGCTTCCTTATCAGCCGGAAGAATGACGATGTCTGGATTGCTTCGAATCTGGTCGATAACCTCAGGTTCCGCTAGCGACTGCGTGGAGTTTGAAGAAGCATTTCGAAGCCTAGAAAGTACATCAATTACACGCCTACACATTGAAAAAACGTTGTAGAAAAGTCATCGGCCTTCGCTTGTAGGTAGGTGGTTGGAAAGTTTTGGTCTTTGCACCAGAAAAAAGTTGGAGGACGCTTAAGCTTCGCCTTTAAGAGTGGAACGCGACAGCGTTCCCGTCGACCCGCCAAGGGGTGTAAGACAATGGGCTACGGCGCAGCGACTACGCGCCCCGCATCGGACGCGGTGAGCGTCGAGCAACGCAGCGTTCGGCGCGACAACGAAATGTGCGCCTGAGCAAGCGACGCACGCCTGAGCCTTAGAAACAGCTCGTTTCTAAGGCAACACCGCGTTCACTAGAGGCGCTTTCGTACCACTTTGAAGCATCGAACTCGTGGCTCAGTGGTAACGTCTCCGTCTCACACCCTGAAGACCCTGGTTCGATTCCAACCCAGCCCATCTTGGAAGTTGCTTTTTATTTATGAAGTGCCTGCCTTGATTTATCGCTCACGGCCAACGCCGCGGACGCCGACGCCGACGTCGACGACACCGGCTTTTCTGCGACACGAGCTCCTTAACGCTATCGCGTTAAAACCAAATTCAATATAGAGCGAGCATGGCGGTCATGCTTGAAAATTACGGGGAGTCCCTCAAGGTAGACGAGCGGAAAGATGAGAATGGCGAGCAAATTGAGTCAATAGGCAGACACTTTGATCTGCATGCTAGGCTAAAGAAAATGCAGGATTTCCAGGATGAGCTTGTGAAGCGGATCGAAGAACTGAAAAACAAGCTCACTATGTATGCACGGAAGACGGCAGAAGAAAGACTCCACGCAGCCGTCGAAAAAGTGAACAGGGCCGTCATCACGAACGAAAATGGAAGTGACGGTGGTACACCGGTTCTGCCGACAATGTGCGTGGAATGCGAGGAACATGAGCCGTGGATAACTCGAAGGAGGGTTAACTATTTTGAAGGTACCACAAAAGGAAAGCGGGAACGCAAGTGTCAATGCCCGATGTCAAATCCGAATCACGCTGAAATGGTTGACACGGGGAAACAAGAACAGGCCTCGTCAATAGGACAGTTATCGCCGGTGGCTCATTTCGGTATACGTGATCAGAGGTAGTTCTGGAGTGTGTAAAAGGCGAGAAAGGACTGCCAGTAGGGACCTTTCTAAGGCGTACATTGGGTTATGTGAGAGAGGTAGCTAGAGGAAACGTTGCGGGAACGCATAGGGACATAACCTTGTAGTAGTAGCGGGCGGCCTCAAGACGTGCGAAACAGGAAAGCGACGGGGCTAGAACAGCGTTTGGCGAAAGGTGTAGACGACCTGAGCGTGATGTGCCCTCGGTCACCGATTGTGGTGGGCAAAGTGCCGGAGTTCCCTGTACTTGACACGAAAGTACGAAGAGCAGTTGTGCAACTAATCAGGACATTTGGAAAGGGAGGTAAGTGAGAGGTTTCTGTGTTGTAGTCGCCAACAGGGAAGTGGAAATGTATGACGGCTTTTAAAGAGACTGAATGCACTTCACTCACCGGCTTTGACGAGAATTGGGCAGGCAACGGGCGCCCAGGACGCCAGTGTAAGTAGTAATAAAGAAGGTGCTCTAAGGGCACTTCAGGCTAGCATCACCGGCAACAACAGAAAATCGAGAAAAAAAGAAAGAAAAGAGTTCGGCTTGCAACAGGATACTTAGCCATGTAAGGCGGCTGAACAAAAGTGGTTAAGGATTGAGGAGCAGTTAAATATATACTAAATAGGCGTGTATGCGATTACGGAAGCACACCTTAGAGACCTGCAAGAACAACCAATGATTGATAATCGTGTTTGGCCACGTTGTAAAAGAACGAATTGGGAAAGAAAGGGAGGGGGAGTCCGAATGTTCATACACCCTGGAGTCAAATGAGAAAGACGGAACTCAAAGTGTCAAGATCATCCTTGGTTATCAGGCGCAGCCAGCTGAAATAGCTTGTCTAGCCTTGACTTATTTATGGACGCGTAAAAATTACCAAGGATAAAATCAGTAGTTAGTGCAATGCCTAAGCGCTGATATCAAGCGTTGCGGGAATGATAGCGGAGTTATCCTGTTGGTTGACACTAATGCTTACATAGAGGATCTAGACGGCAGTACCGACAACAACGAGAATTTTATGGTAGGTTTATGTGAACAACGTAACCTCGGGCATCTACTCGCACCTGCCAGAGAGCATGGGTTTATTTGCGGATAATAAACCTTCACGTGTAGCCGTGTAACGTTTTTGAGTACTTTCGGCACGTTCACGACCTCATTCTGCCAACTTTTCTTTGCTGATGATCCGTTTTAGCGTCATTCTTAAGCTTCCGTTGCATGCCGCCGCGATTGTCGACCAGCCACCGCAAGCTAAGTAAGGGAAAGCAGACCAATCGCAGACGCCAGCACCACCCGCTTCATCCGGTTATCGGTTTTCAGTGCACTGGCTCTGCCTCATCGAATCCCTCTCCACTTGAGCGTTCTCCTCGCCTCTTGTCAGCCGATTAGATATGATAAGCCGCTTAGTGTAGGCTACGCTATTCGTTTTTCAAGCAAACAAAAGTGAGATCTTATTCACGAGGAGAGCGTTTGATTGGTCTGTTCAGACAACCCTGGGGGTAACTGCCTGGAGCTTGCGTCAGTGGTTACGCGAATTTGACGGCAGGAGAGAGAGAGAGAGGAAAGGGGAAAGGCAGGGAGGTTAACCAGAGAGAAAGATCCGGTTGGCTACCCTACACTGGGGAGAGAGGGGAGGGGGAGGTAAAGTGGTAGCAAAGTAGAGATAAGGAAAGGAAGGAGCGTAGACACACAATCACAATCGGTCACTGGCACCGAATACTGTCATCGCACAGCGCAGTGACACTTGCCGCACTAGATTAGAATAAAAAAACATATTGGAATTGTTTTACCTTTTAGAGCCCCTCATTATCATAAATACGTGGCCGAAATGTAATGGCCAGATCACGCGAGAAGGCAGATTTAGACAATTCGTCATCGATTACTCTCTGATGATAGAGTTTCTGATACGTTGAGAGAAATGATCAATGATGAGGAAGGATGTAGCAGCATAGGGAGTAGAAGAAAACGCATAATTTTGAAAATGGTAGATGTTGTTGGGAAAGAGAGTAAAGAACAAAGAATTTCCAGTCCAAGTGTGAATGCTGAAATAAGAAATGTAGTTGCAATAGCCGAGGAAGACTTGCCACATGGCCAAGTAATCAGTGGGAATATAGTTAGCTTTGAAGTCTACTGACGAGAGAAATGAGGACACAGACACGACATGCTTGCAGGAAAGGATATAGGAAACCGAAAAGTTAACGGAACAGGAATATACGGGAAGCGATCGCCGAACGACAGAAAGGATCACTAGAAGATAGGGAGGCATATAACGTACAGTTGCCGCAGGTTGAAACAGACAGTAAATGAGAAATATACCGGGAGAGAATGAGATATGATTTGAACACTGCTTCAACCAAAATAAAGGTGAAAGTGAAAGTTGGTTTTGAGAAATTCGCGAGAAATAGAATGCCACACCTTGGATATTTTGAAATCACACTAACTTACTAGCGAGAAATTCGGGTGCAGTACATTACCTAGACGAGCATTGCAACAAACTGGAAGGGGTTGCCCAGTTAAATTCAATTTGAAAAAGTACAGCCGAATATTTTCAAGGCCATGGCGAGGTGGTTTATGACGAATGTAAGATAATGAGCGAGAACCAGACGGGAAAGCAGCTGGTGCTGAGAAATTTAAACTGAAAGAAAGCTGAATAGAAAATTCTTAAGCGCACAGCCACAGGTTTATACGATCTTCCCCTTTAGGCTAATTAATAAGCTGGTAACAAAAAGGAAGGAAGCTCTGTTGAAAGCGATAGAAATTTGAGCTTATATTGTAGGCGAGTACCTGACTGTTTGCGACAAAGGAGAATGCAAATATTCTATGGAGGTAAGGTTGACACATAAATCACTCATACATACCGTTCACCACTACATCGGTAGTGCACAGGTTGGCAACGCAGGCGAGTAAATAAAAACTGCAAACATGGGCAAAACAAAATGGCGTATTGGGAGAACAACAGGATGGCCTGAAAATCAGTTGGCGTCGGCATGATAACTTATTTGTTCTCCGTCGGTGTATTGAAATATCGAGAGTACTAAGAAGATCATTACATTTGTCTTTTTTTCTACATTACCGGAGCATATCATAATGTAGACCGCTACATTCGGTTTTATATTTTGGAAGGAGAAGGTGTAGGCCCCGACTGTATAGAGCTTTTGTGGGTGATTCAGCGAGAAAATGCCGTTTGATCTGAATTATAAAATATCAGGAGCAAGCAGGAAGTTGATATCACCAAGGGGCATAGGCAGGGGCGCCCTCCATCAGCGCTGCTGTTCATGGTGTACATGGTAAGGATGCAATGGACGCTAGAAAGAATTACTATTGGTATTAGCCACTGATGCAATCTAGAAGGAACAATAGTGGAGCAGCACGTTCGCAGATTTATTCTATGCGGACGACATTGTGTTGCTTGCTAACAAGCAGTATGATATGCAACGTCGAGCTGATATATGTCGGCGAGAAGGTGAGAATTTAGGAATAAAATTTTGCGTCCAAAATCAGGTTCTATGGTATTAAATGAAAACAGTCAACGGACCGTGTTAATAAAGTGCCGGGAAATACGTCGTGCCAGGGAATACAAGTACGTTGGTGCATAGATAAACGAAGGTCATAGATTTCAGGAGACACAATCACTCTAAACGACAGCGTACGCGTCTTCGACCTAAGTTTCATGTCGACCTTGATTACAAGGCTATTGGGGCATTTCACTTGTGTTGTTCTCCACTTGCTCAGAACATCCGGTGCAATGAATACTTTAGCTCTTGTCTTGAGGAAAACAACCTGGGCTCATCTGCCTAGGCGAGTGCGAATGGGAGGAGTCATGCTACGAGTGGACTCGCACAGTAGAACCTTACCCTCGTCGTTCGGTTCAGGTCTGGCACAATGACCGATGACGGGGAGCTATTAGTATGTTCAAGCAATGGTCGGCTCACAATAATGCTGCGATATCTGTCCTCCCTAATTTTATTGCGTGCAGCCTCATGGGCCGCCCTGTTCCTCGCTCCCTCCTACTGCTGGTGTGTGTCCAATATACGAGAGAGTGGACACGTTTATTATGCCACCGGTGGTCGCAGGCTTGTTTTATGTGTTGCGCTGTGGTAGTGGTCTAGGATCAGGGGTTCAGTTGCTTGAGGATATCCTGACTGTCAGTGTACATGTGAACCGGGGCTTTTGTGTGCCCATCGCAGAGTTTAATGGCTCGTTCGGTGGCATTCCTGTGAGCAGAGCGGCTGTGGGTCACGGCGCGTGATTGGCCGTTTTTTTTTATTGATATGATATAAGGAGATGTTGGCGCACAATTTAAGGCGCCGGCTACTCCTCATCTCTTGAGTGGTTCCGTCATACATCGTACAGGGTTCAAGGTTACATATCAAACAGTCTTTTCACACAAGCACCAGCACTTATCACGCAACGTTTCCACAGGAAGACTATGACGTAAGGAACACATGGTACATACAATATATAATGTAAATGTCTCCACACTTATGTAGATGAAAGTCTCAAAAGTACAAAAGAAATTGTCGCCTAATAATACATTGTCTAGTCAGCGGGTGGTAGATACATCGTGTAAATACATTATCACATACAGTCTCATCAGAACAGTCAACATAATTCACAAACAGATGGATATATACAGTGACAATGAAATGAAGGGAACAATGAAAGCGCTAATAACGTCCAGCAATGCCGCTGTCTTCAAGAAAAGTCTTTAGTGCTTTTAAAGCACTCTTCTACAAGGCCGTTGTTGGCTAAGGGCCCAAAAGCTTCCTTAAACTGAAAGGTCTGCGGTCTAATTTAATTATGTAATAAGCGTTAGCGGCATACACTTTGCCGGGACATCCATAGTATTGTAAGGCAGCGTCAATGTATATATTTTCTCCTAGTTGTATTTTTGTTCCCTGCTTTCGCCTTGATGTTCGTGAGGATTGGTATCGGATCCGCAACCTTTATATCCTCTCAGAGTGGAAGCAGTTGTTCCAGCTCTGGCAGGTGCAGGTTCATGCCATGCCATCTATTTAGCTTTCGCAACCATTCCACGTGTTCCTGACTCTCGATTTGTTTACGGTGCTTGAAATAGTGATTTTGCAGGTGCCGAACTAGATTACTGTACCATATAGAGTGAGGCTTAGTATCGCCTTGACTGCACGTCTCGTCCGAATCGCATCTCACCGTCTGCGCCTCTGCCCCTACGCAGAGAAGAAACATGGCGGCGCCCTTGCAGTTGCCAATTCCAAAGTATGGGTGCCGTGAGGAGCGTTTCTTACGAAGTTGATTATATTAACTCTACGGCTAAACGTTTCAGACTAGCTAGTCTGATAATCACAGCAGTAGCTTAATGATTAAGGCGTCGCACTGCGGAGCTCAAGTACACCCATTCAGTGGAGCCCACTGCAGCCGAATTTCGAAGGGAGTGAGATGCTAGAAAATAAAATGAAGCCCTCGGGAACTCGTAATTATTTTGATTCAGGATAATTAATATAAATGGTTACAGTTGCTAAAAAATGTACCATTATTGCATGCCTCATAATTAAATCACGCTTTCGGTAGGTAAACCTCAGAGTTAAGATTATAGCGTTATCCTCTGACAATATTCCAAGAGTGTCAGTTTCAGTCAGTGCAAAAATTGAGTGAAAATGTGCTCCAACTTGTTATCCGGCATATATCAGCCATATTAAATCAGTATATGGAAAAATGTCTACGTTACTTCGAGCTTACATGTAGCGTAATATAAGGCTAGTCTTACTTTAACTGCATGGTGAAAATTTATATTTTGTCGATGTCATTAGATTTGGAAGGAATACTGGGGCCTCGTTTTCTCCCTATCTTCATTTTCATGCACCGTTTGTATGACTTCCCATATTCGTTAGTGAACTCAACGAAACCACATAGATTACATCGCTCGAAAGTAAGGGGCATAAGTTGTGGGTAATGCACTAAGGAAGTCAAAGCGTGTCAGTTAACTGCAACCTTTCTAGTAAATTATGTACTTGAGCAGGACTGGAGCGTTCTAAGCGTGTTTGACAAACTGGCGCTACAGAATTCAGTGCTCTTTCTTCGCACAACTATTATAACGACCAAAATTAAATTTACGGAAAAGACGGTTAATACTATAACCTTTGTGCATGCGAATTTCAGTGTGCCTCATTAAATCGGAAATTTGGTGAAAGAACAAGTCGCAGTTTCGGAGACAAGGGAAAGCATTTGATTGTCATATTGAAATATTAAGCAATTACACAAATATCGATCACAGCTTTATTGGCCGTATAAGTCGCAGTAACTATTGACTTACTATATTAGCAAGCATAATGTAGCACCGGCAAAGGCAAACGTGAAGAACGCTGGCAAGGGGCAGAACTACTACATGGCAGGGAACGCCTGTCTGAGTGCCGTTTGCACTGATATAAATATTTTTATAACATTTACCTACCCCAGCACTTACCCGAAATCGTCGGTAATTTACGCGGATCTTAAGCAAGGAAGGAGGTCGTACTATCAGCGTGACAAATTCTGCAGGAGACAACACCACGGACTCCGAGTGCACTGATATTTCGATACGGCATTTTTCTTCTGTGTTTAATTAAGACACTACCACTATAAACTTTCCGCTACCTAATAACGTAACAGCGCATATGCCACCCATTCTGTTTTGGCCAGATAGTATACTGTCAGTCACTGAAAAACAAAACAAATTATGTACTCCTTCTGGTATAGACGAATTTAACTCAATGATTGTAATGCATACTAGGCAAATATCAGCGGCATGTTTCGGTCTGTTGTTCTAGCAATCATTGTGTGCAGGTGCCTTACCGGATGGTTGCAAAGTGGGAAAGGTCGTTCCAGGATTAAAAGCAGGTAACAACGACTCCCCCTTAAACTACCGCCCCATTTCATTTACTAGTGCCCCTGCACAGTCATGGAAAATGTCATATACCCGCATATCAAAAACTTTTCACACCCGCTAAACTTCTTTCAAGCTTCTCAAGACGTTTTTTGTAAGGAACTTTCATGTGAAACACACCTAGCTTCGCTCCTTGATGATATGCACTTTAATCTTCATAAAAACGTGTAAACCGTTGCCATTTATTATGACTACTATAAAACTTTCGACACGGTGCCTCATAACCGCTTACTAATAAAATTATCCAAATTAAATTTAGATCGTCACGTACTACAATGGATAAAGGAATTCCGTACTAATCGTTGATCCTTATCAATAGCTTCTCCAAATCCCTTCCTATCGCTTCATACGTCTCTCGAGGCTCAGGCTAGGGACCATTTCTTTTCTTAAAATACATTTGCGATGTTACGCTGCATGTACTTTGTCCTATTCACATGTTCGCCGACGATTGTGTGGTTTATCGTACTTGGACTAACATCTATGACCAAGTATCACTCCAGAATGACCTTACTAACTTGCCAAATAGGTGTAACTTTTGGTAAATGGCCTTCAGCCATTACAAGCGCCAATTTATTTCAAGTTCCCGCAGTCGTAGTCCTTGTCGCTCAGCTTACACAATTGCAAGCGTCCAAGTGGAATAATTTCTATCCTATGTGATTAGGCATAACCATAGAGTCTCATACAATAATTGGTGCAGGGAACTTTGGCGTTGGCGTCTAGGGTAGCTGCAATGCGTATAGTTGTAACAGCATTGCGCAGGTTCGCAGCGTCTTTTGCACTTTGAAGAGCGTAGATTGCTGTGAAGTTTATGGCAACGAATGCATATAAATCCTTAAATATACAAAACCACAAGAACGTCTGAATCGACAAGCACGAAGATCACACAAATCCATGTACTTCCCATCATTAATAATGATAATAATTATGGGGTTTTACGTGCCAAAACCACTTTCTGATGATGAGGCACGCCGTAGTGGGGGACTCCGGAAATTTTGACCACCTGGGGTTCTTTAACGTGCACCTAAATCTAAGCACACGGGTGTTTTCGCATTTCGCCCCCATCGAAATGCGGCCGCCGTGGCCCTTCATCGTATGAAAGTTTCGGTATACCTGACTGCAATGGCAACGCATACTTGGAAAAACAAGCGAAGAATCGCCTCGATCCAACTTCCTCCGTCACCACCGCTGATCACCACGGGTTCAAGTCAGCACTCTGTGACCATGTGCTTCCTCATTAGCCCTCTTATTTATTACTGCCACTCCTCTCTGCAATGCCTGTACGGCCCCGAGAATAAGTGCAATGAAATAAAATGTAAATATATAGCTTCCTGTATAAAAGGAGTGAGGAAAGCAAGCGACACTGACTTTTCTTGTTCGTGCTGAGTCGAGACAACAGTGCCAGCATTCCAGCGCGGCCGTGCCAGCCGGAGACGGGCAATACCGCAAACGCATTGGAACGCTCGGTGCGTTGGTTTTGTGAGCCATTTGGGCTCAATGCAAGCGGCACTCACAGATTATGCGACCATGCCCGGCAGTGCCTTTCTTCTCTAACCTTCTCTTTTTTTTTGAGAAGCGAAAGATGTTGACAGTTACAACTCAGTGGTTCGAATCTGCTCCATTGTGTCCGTGGCTCTCCCCAACTTCTCTTGTGAAGTTGTCTGAGCACTTTCGTAGCTGCTGCTATTAGCTCTGCTCTCCTGTCTGCTTCTATTTCTGTTCCTTCTCGCTTAGCGACACCGCATCGATACGTTTTTTTTCTAGCAGGTTGATATGCCTCGTCATGAAGTTAATGGGAATTTAGCGCTGCTCCTCGGTAAAGTTAATTATTGTTTCCTGAAATATGCCCATAACAAATGTTCGAATAATAAGCGACCTGTTGAGTGAGTGATAACTTTAGTGGAAATGTTCAGCGATTTAGGCGGGGTGGGGCCGTAAGCACCCCAGCCTCGGTGACGGCCCCGGGTCCTTGGACTCGGGCGGCTTCCTCGGCGTGCCGGACGGCCCACAGTTGATCAGCCAGATCGTGGCTTTGCAGGGCCGCCTCCCAAAGCGCGCCTCGGTTCGACACTGCCATGTCTACAGCGTTCGTCGGGGACTCCTGCTGCTCGCTATACCGGTGCATGCCCACAGCATGTGCTGCAGCATAGCGCTGGCTCCGCACGCTTTACAATCGTCGGACGAATAAGTGTCGGGGTAGCAGAGATCAAAGCTCGCCGGGTTCGTGTATGTGTGTGTCTGCGATTGCCTCCAGGCAACCGCCTGTTTCCGGTTTAGTTAGGCGTCCAGTGGTGGGTATGTACATCTGTTCAATCTGTAGTGTTGCGTGATGTCTCTGAAAGTTGTCCTGCGATCCCCCGCGAACAGTTGAATAAATAAATAAATAAATAAATAAATAAATAAATAGGCGAAATATTTGCCAGTCCCAAAATGACAATATGTAAAATTGCATGAATTATGCAACAGAAAAAAAGCAAACAAACCACGTCGCATCAGCCAAAAAAGAATACGAAAAAGAAAGAAACCCGGCGACACATGTTGCCAGATGAGAGATGCGCGACAGCTACCACTCGCAGTTTTCAGACTGCATTTCTTAGGGCGTGTAAGAATGCACAATCGTTTTTATATGTTTATTGTTTGGGCAACAACATGCGACTCCTTTTTTTATAAATGAGCGATTTGGGGCTATGAAAAGTTTCTGGCCACGCTCCCATGCTCGTTTCGTATCATGATAAGCCCGCCTTCAAGTAAGGGTGTCTTTTCACTCAAAAAGGCACGTTTCTGTGTCATGCCTTGCCTTTTTCTCAACCTTATACTTTCCTTATCGCTATAAAAAGGCGCCTTTCAGCGTTGAGATAAGGTCCGTTTGTCAATACGGGCATAAGTAAATGTCAGCGGCTGCCCAAACATACATGTGCTTCCGCAAACTGTCATTTCACACACTAAGCATCGGAAAAACTATTGTGCTGTGCGCCCTAACAGTTTTGCTTTATACGAATCAAGCAAGAATTAAGCCCGGGAAAGGCGCTAGGAGGCAACCAAAGCACAGATAGTTGACGCCCTTTCCATTACATTCTTTGCATTTTGTAAGCAGTGTACTGTAACCATGATTGGATTGAGTTACGCTGAATGGAGCCGGAGTCATAATGAAAACTGCACTCTTGCTACGCCAAAAGACCTCCGATGGTACGCTAGGATCCTTACGTAACTTTTTCTTTATATTTAAAAGGCTACTAAGAATATGCTAAAGCAGATCAAACGAACAGGTGTAAAATATCCGCTGCTCATTCCTTTATTCCGAAATATTATTTTCTGCCAACCAATAAAAAATAACCGCTGTTCCTCACGGCGTGTGCTTGCCAGTTTTCTGGGCAATAACCGGTAGCGGCATACATTTTAGCGAAACCTGTATCGTACTGCAAGGCAGCGTCAGTGTACAGTTTCTTTTATTGTAGATCTCCTCGCCTCTATAATGCTTTCTGTTCTTTGTGTAAATTGCCTTCGCCTTTGGTGTTCGTGGCGATTGGTCTGGGTTCCGTAAACCTTTTTACGTGTGAGAGCCGAAGGAGGTTGTTGACCTCTGACAGATGCAGGTTGTTGCCATGCAATGTAGAAAACAGTCGCTGCCCATTCCACGTACCCTTCAGCCTCGATTCGTTAACGATGCGTCAAGTCATACGTTTACAGACGCCTGTACAATTTGGTGCCGCCATACTGAGGGAGGCTCGGTATCTCCTTTGAATCACATCTCAGCGTCTGCGCGAGTGCGCCTGTGCAGAGTAGCAGCATGGCGGCGCCCTTGCAGATATCGATGTCAAAGAATAAGCACCACAAGGAGCTTTTCATATGGTTTCGATTATACTAACTCTGTGGCTAAACATTTCAGACTTGCTAGTGTGCCATTCCACGTGCTCTTCAGCCTCGATTCGTTTACGGTGCGTCATAGGGTGCGTTGGCAAGCCCAGGACAATTTGGAGCCACCACACTGGGGCAGGCTTGGTAGGGCGTTGATTGCGCGTATCTTTTGAATCACATCTCATTGTCAGCGCATGTGCGCCTGTGCACATTAGCAACATGACGATGCCCTTGCAATTGTCTATTTCAATGCTTGGGCGCCATGAGGAGCGTTTCCTCTGGAATTGATTACATTAACTCTGCGGCTAAACGTTTCAGACCTCCTAGTGTGATAAGCACCGCAGTAGCTTCCTAGCTAGGGAGTGCCACTTCTGAGTTTGTTTGCTCTTTTCAGGTGATGTACGTTTAAACTGACGTTCATTGATTCTCCGGTTTCACTATATATTTTCTTTTTTCTTGCGGAAGGAACATTGAAGCATATAACTCACATCGGAACTAGTACAAGTAAAGCTAGTTTTCACTTCGTGTGTTTCCAATGTTCCAACTTTTCCCGCACTTGACGCCGCGTACATCGAACCAATTGTTATCACTGTTGAAGGCTATAAGTTACTCATTAGTAACCTTAAGATATCTTCTGCAGCTGGCGTTGACAACATTAATTCCAAGATTTTAAAGAACACCGTCGCTGCCTCAAGCAAGATCTTATGCCATATTTTTCAATAATTCCTAGCATCTGGAAAGTTACCCACAGATTGGTTATAGGAAAAATTATTCCAATTCACAGATCTGGAGATGTTCATACACCTTGCAGCTATCGGCCCATGTCTTTAACCTGCATATGTCACAAAATGGTCGAACACATAATCACATCACACGTGTGCAGCCACCTAGAAGCTCACTATTTCTTTTTTTTTATCATCGTGGTTTTAGGAAAGGATTTTTCTGTGACACACAATTATTTGAACTAACGACTGACTTGCACTTAAACATAAACTGCAACTTTCAAACTGACTGTATATTTCATGACTTTTCTAAAGCTTTTGACCGCGTGCCCCACTGTCGCATAATTTCTAAATGATCTGCCCTACGACTTGACACTTTAACATTCTCCTGTATTCGTAATTTCCTTTCTTTTCGAGAACAGTTTACTGTTGTTGAGAATTTCTCTTCCCCGCCTTCTTTTGTTATCGTGCCACAAGGCAGCCTCCTCGGCCCCTTACTCTTCTTAATCTACATGAACGAATTGCCCACCCGGATTACTTTCTGCATACGCATTTTTCCCTATGACTGCATAATCTACCGTCCTATTGACACAACTGACTATGACTTGGCACTTCAAGCAGACCTTCACCTTATCGCTAACTGGTGTAACAAATGGTTCATGACCCTAAACTTTACAAAGTGCAAGGTGATGTGTTTCAGTCGACAATATGTAAATTCTAAATTTTTTTATCATCCTAATAACACTATGCTTTCTCACACTTCATCATACAAGAACCTTGGTGTTCTTCTCATAGATAATATTTCATGGGTCCCAAAAATCACTTCTACATGCGCCAATGCATCACGTTCTCTTGGCCATCTACAACGCAACTTGCGAAATGCCCCGCCAAACCTTCCAGAACTCGCTTTCCAAACATTCATCTTGCCATAGTTAGAATTGGCGTCCTCAATTTGGTCCCCTCCTCAAAATTACCCTAATAAATATGACGGAAATGATACAAAATAGAGCAGCCCAGTTGATATCCCGTAAGTACGGCAAAAACTCAAGCGTTACACAAATTAAACTAGACCTTATGTTGCCGCCATTAGATGTCCTCTGCAACATCGCTCTTGTGTGCTTTTTCCACAAAAATTTATTTATTTTTATTTATTTAGTACATACTGCAGACCACATTGTGGTCCTTGCAGGACGGGCAGACATTGAGTACAAGACATATACAAGATACGTTCGTATACATTCATAAGATATATAGACGCTACAATGATATATTGCTCACAGAAACATTTAGTAAGAAGATCAAAACGCAATACCTAAATCAATTAATGGTGCAAACGTAACGATGTAAAAAGAAGGCAAGGGAATTACACATCAAAGGCAAGGGAGTTTGAGAGCCGAGCACCTGCCCCGCTCATTCAACAGGAAGAACACAGTCTATACAGAAAATCAAGGCAATAAAAACTTACATAAAACACAGTCACATGTTGTAAGGAGCGGGAAGCGAATTCCATTCAGCAATTGTTCGGGGAAAGAAGGAGAACTTATAGCTGTCTGTCCTAGCATAGACAGGTGTCAGTGTATCCGAACGATGGTGTCGTGTATAACTAGTGGAGAGATGGCTTACATATAGTTAAGGGTCCAGAGCCAATTTGTGATTAATTAGATTATGTAAAAAGTCTAGCCTGTGTTTCTGTCTTCATTGTTCAAGCGAAGGAATATCGTTAGCCGACATCAACTCTGACGGGGAATCCGAACTTTTGAACTTAGAATAAATAAAACGAACAGATTTTCTCTGTATTCTCTCAAGTTTGTTAACATTTACTTTCGTACAGGGATCCCATGCAACGCAAGCATATTCAAGTTTTGGCCGGATATAGGTTAGGTAAGTGAGTAGCTTAACGTTTGAAGGGGCATTTCTTAGTTTGTGTCGCAGATAGGTTAGCTTCCGAAAGGCGGAAGAACATGTGTTGTCAATGTGAAGGTTCGAAGAAAATTTATTAGTGAACGTTACGCCAAGGTACTTGTAACTCTCAACTTGCTTTAATGAAACAGATCCCACTTGATGCGTGTATTCCAGGGTATTCTTTTTATGCGTTATGCGAAGAGAGACAGTTTTATCTATGTTTGCAGCCATGCCCCATTCTTCGCACCACAAAAATATATTATTCAAGCTAGCGTTAAGTTCCTTCTGATCATCCACGGACCTAATAGTACGGAATACAACGCAGTCATCTGCAAACAGCCTCATTTGTGTTCCTGGTTTGACGACGGTAACAATGTCATTAATATATACAAGAAAGAGCAATGGACCCAGGACACTGCCCTGGGGAACACCTGAAGTGACTGGTAGATATCCCGAGTTGTGATCATCAAGTGAAACATACTGTTGGCGATTATCCAGATAGTCTGTAATCCAGGTAATTATGATGTCCGGAAGATTAATGTTCCTTAATTTTAAAATTAGCTTTCTGTGAAATACCCTATCGAATGCTTTACTGAAGTCCAAAAATACTGCATCAATTTGACCGTTGGCTTCCAAAGCTTTGGCAATTGAATCAATTATTGTTACTAATTGTGTGGTAGTGGAACAACCTTTTCTGAAGCCATGTTGAGCACTTGTTAGTATGGAGTGTTCATCTAAAAATTCATTAATGCGAGTTGCGATTATGTGCTCGAAAGTTTGCAGCAAGATGACGTTAATGATTAGGGGCGGTAATTCTCAAGCAATAATCGATCGCCTTTCTTAAAGACCGGAACAACTCGAGCCGTCTGCCAATCTTCAGGCACTTTCGCGCTTAACAAAGATGCTCTGAATAATACAACTAAGAATTTCGCAACAGTTTCGGCGTATCGCCTAAGAAACACATTCGCGAGGTTGTCAGGGCCAGGGGTTGTTTTGGTTTTTAAATTGAGTAACATAGACACAATGCCATGGTAAGTTATAAAGTTCGCCTCATGCTCTTCAAACACTGCAGAACTCAAAGGTGGGCCTGATCGTGCACGGGAGAATACGCTATGAAAATAAGTGTTAAAATGTTGTGCAATGGCATTCAAGTCGTTAAGAATGGTTCCATTAACTGCAATTTCCGTAATAGTCTTCTTGCTATTGCCAAGGTATCCCCAAAACTTATCCGGTGCGTTTTTTATAAAGTTGGGCAATGTTGTGGAAAAATAAAATTTTTTGAATCGCGCACGGCGCATGAAAGCTGTTTTTGGAGTTCCGTGATAACGACTGTGCGTGGATGCTTCTTTTTAATTGGTTTGATTTTGCGCTTTAGTTGTATTATTCCACACGTCATCCAAGGCGTACTTTTATTGACTTTCTTAGTTTTAGTGGGTATGAATGTATCTATGCAATGCCTGCACATTGTAGTAAACGTGGTCCCAAGTGCAGACACATTACCACCACTATCTGCAAAGTGCGTAAGACAAGTTTCCATGTAGTCGACTATACTGGCGTCATCCGCTCTGGTGTAGTCTTTAAGAGATTTGGTATTGGAAGTTTTAGGAGCAGTAGTTTTGACAATGGGGGCAAGGAAAGTGCAATAAGGTAATGGTCAGATAAGCCATCTTCGATTGACACGGTATGCTCGGAAAAGGTTCGGTTTAAAAAAATAACATCTAATATAGAACATGATGGCCCTTGCACACGCGTGGGTTCATTAACCACTTGAATAAGATCATGTGTTAGCATAATGTCAAAAATAATGTTAGCATTTGCATCGGCCTTATTGTTTGCTTGGAGGAGCTCCCAATTGATACCAGGCAAGTTAAGATCACCGATCAGAAAAATTTTCTTATTTTCGTAGAGAGACATGTGCTCTTTAAGTTTATTCAAGTAATCTGGTGTAGCATCAGGTGGTCTATAAAATGCGAACAGCACAAAGCATTGACCACAGCACGATAACCTGACGCATAGGTACTCTAGTTCGGGAGTATCACCGATAAGCGTGGCTCCGATTTGATCTTTAACTAGAACCGCTATACCTCCGCCTCTGCGCAGTCTATCCTTAAGAAATACTTTGTAATGGGGTGGAAAAACGAGTTCATTTGTTATATCGCTGCGCAACCAGGTTTCCGTTATGACTGCGATGTGAGGATCGCGTTGTAGCAAGTGAATTTCTAGGGAATCTATCTTGTTCACCACGCTACGAGCATTAAAATTAACGATACGCAGCTGTTTCCCCTTGGCTGATTTCAAAACACGAAAGTTCTGATACATTTTCTCGATCGTCGGCGACTCTCGTGCCTATTTCTGCGCGTGCGCGTGACGACGGGTCGTGGGGCGGTAGGGTTTTTCTGCGTCGTTTTTTAGAACAGGAATTCTTTCCATTTGTTTCCTCGCTCCAAATATAAGCTGTCCTATTGATGTATAATTTGTCCAAAGCTAAGGAAACATTATCACCCTTCTCGCGGTTTTCTTTCGCACTTGCTCACGGCTTCCTTCTAGCTTCTCGAACTTTTCGCGAATAGTCTTCACTTATTGATATAGCAGTGATCTTAAGTTTGTGGCATTGTTTAATAATTAACGCTTTGTCTCTTGTATCGAACAACCTCAGGATGACAGGTCGTTTCTTATTTGTGGACGGACGACCCAATCTATGTATTCGTTCAATAGCTATCGGGTTCAGTTTGAGAAGTTCTTGAAAGATACCTTTATTTACGGCTGTTTCCAATGATTCGCCGTTTTCACTCTCTAGTTCTGGTAGGCCAAAAATAATCAAATTAGGTCTTCTACTGTGGTTCTCCAATTCGTCTATTTTCTTTTCAAGGGTCAGGACAACTTCGTTAATATGTGAAAGCCGATTTTGGCATAAAGCGACCTTGTCTTCAAGCTTCGATAACGCGTCTACCTTTTTTTCAATTTCTACCAAGCGGTTTTCTTTGATATTTTTAATATCGGCTGCGATTTCCTTAAGTTGTTTCAAGATTTGAGAAACTTCGGGCCCGGGGTTAGTTCCAATGTACCCTCCTAAAAGCTGTAACTTCCGGAGGCAAAAAACATCAAGCAAGCAACACAGCCATGGGCACGGCAGCACTTGCAGAAACGGATCGCTTGAACGGTAACACTTGCCGTAATCCATTCTCACCTGCACAAAGAACAGCACATGGTTTAAGCGCATTCTTTCGGTGCCACCGTGCCCAGTGGTGGCGTATTCCAATGGGTGACCCTTTATACTGGTTCCGCACGATGTCGCCACATGCAGAAGCTGCGTGGCGCCCTCTGTGCTTGCTGTCGTTGTATGATGAGGTGGTCGGATGGGTGGCAACAGAAGCTGATCAGTAGGTTGATGGCAGATGAGATCGCCGTGCTCGTACGTAGCCGCCGTGACCACGTTGTGCTGCAGGCAGTATGCAGTGCGCAGGAGGCAGAAATGCACAAAGAACAGCAGATGGTTTAACCGCATCCTTTCGGTGCCACCGTGCCCAGTGGTAGCGTATTCCAATGGGTGGCCCTTTATCCTGGTTCCGCACGATGTCGCCACATGCAGAAGCTGCGTGGCGCCTTCTGTGCTTGCTGTCGTTGTATGATGAGGCGGTCGGATGGGTGGCAACAGAAGCTGATCAGTAGGTTGATGGCAGATGAGATCGCCGTGCTCGTACGTAGCCGCCGTGACCACGTTGTGCTCCAGGCAGTATGCAGTGCGCAGGAGGCAGAAATGCACAAAGAACAGCAGATGGTTTAACCGCATTCTTTCGGTGCCACCGTGCCCAGTGGTGCCGTATTCCAATGGGTGGCCCTTTATACTGGTTCCGCATGATGTCGCCACATGCAGAAGCTGCGTGGCGCCCTCTGTGCTTGCTGTCGTTGTATGATGAGGCGGTCGGATGGGTGGCAACAGAAGCTGATCAGTAGGTTGATGGCAGATGAGATCGCCGCGCTCGTACGTAGCCGCCGTGACCACGTTGTGCTCCAGGCAGTATGCAGTGCGCAGGAGGCAGAAATGCACAAACAGCAGATGGTTTAACCGCATTCTTTTGGTGCCACCGTGCCCAGTCAGGATATATATTAATATATATAAATATATTTACGCTAATAAACGAACCCGGTTACAAATGCCAGTACCCCACTGTTGCGATTCGCCTGCGACACGTGGTTTTGCCGGCGCGACTGCGGCGGGGCGGCAGACATTTTGGCCCGATCGTCGTCGCCGCAACACTCATCGCCAGGTGTTTCCAGGCGCGACTGCGGCGATGCGACCGCCTAGGGATCATCTTCTCATTACAGTCATTGTGTCCGACCGGCAGCGCCACGACAGGGTGCTACGAGATCGTGCTCGACATGGTGCTACGGCATCGCTACGACAGTGTGCGTCACCATTAGCCCATTGTACATTCACGTGCTCGTCTTTTGAGGGGTTCCTTCTTGCCCTCAACTGCGAGAGTATAAAAACAGCTGCCCCCGGACGCCAAAAAGGAGGGCTCCGATTTCTTCTGTTGAGTGAAGTGCTCTCCCGTCTCTCTACTTCGGTCAAACCTGACCACCAACTCTTTGCGATGTTAAAATAAACAAGTTGTTTCGTTGTTACCAGTCGACTCATGCTTTGCCGGGACCTTCGGATGCTTCCAGTTGTACCCCAGGCCGCCAGGCCAACGCTACCCTTGGGGCTTGCGACCCAGGTACAACCACGGGCGTCAGCGCCGAGTTCCCAACAGATCGTACCAGCAGTCCGATCCAAACACCACTCTTTTTCACGCAGGTTACATAATCAATTCAGTTTAACGCGCATATACGGTAAGAGAAATGAATTTAATGCATGTGCACCACCTCGTGCCATTCGTCTCTGGAATAGCCTCCTTGATAACATAGCCTCCATAGCTAATCCTGACACGTTCCGCTCTCAGTTACTCACGCTTTTCCCATTTAATACCGTTCACGAGTGCCCAATCTAGTGTATTTGATCGCGAATCTTTACAATGTTGTATACTATTTTCATAAACGGTATTCCTTTTGCTCTGCTAACAGTAAGAAGTGTTCGTGTGCCTTCAGATATTGCTTTCTATTCCCAGTGCCTTCAATATTGTGTAACGCGATAATCTTTTTATAACACTGTTCCTGTTGGAAATTTGTCCTTTTTATAGCTTTTCAGTTTAATATGCCCCCATTACTTTATGCCCTGCCATAGGGCCTGTAAGATTCTTTTGAATAAATGTCGCAAGGTTTCGCTAAACTGTGACAAAAGTGTCCCCGAACTTCTATTTAGTGGTCACTATCACAGTCGAGTCAAATTTCATACTGTAATGCGTTGCTAGTCAGCTACAAAGGCGATCGGTGTATGCTTGGGGTATGGCCAGGTGAGCAATAAGCGGTATATTAAATTGTAATGTGTATAGAGGTTCTCATTTGCTTTTATATCTACGTTTCAATGAATGAGGTAAGCTGAAATTTCAAGTTTATCTTCAATTTGTAAGCTCAAAAATTTAGAACGATTTAAAGAACGTGGGCTGCAGGATTTTATTACCCCAAAAATTTAGGCGCCTCGATCAGATTATCCTTTCTTATGTACTTTATTCTAGACGATTGTGAAGGACATTTCTTGCACGTGAGGTTGTTTGTTTATTTCTAACACGGCGGTGACAATTCCGTCATTTTTATATAGGCCAAATACTAGGTGTCGGACACTTGGTTTATGTGGGAACCTCGCCGTGTGTTGGGTTTTCCGAAAACTGGAAGAATCGCTAGCAGTGCGTTCAGATTCGCCTGAATGTGCTTCCGGTTCTCGTGTATATGCATGTTTCTACATTTGATATCGCTGATAATGCAACTGTTGCGTTCAGATTCTTAGCATACATATTGTACCAAGCTGTATTGGACTTCCCTCTTTTGTGTTGCCTGCCAAAACCACATGATTATGAGGCACGCCGTAGAGGAGAACTCGTAATAAACAGTACCAGATGGTGTTGTTTATCCTGCCCCCAATGCTTTGGGCACGGCCGCTTCTGAATTTCGTACCCATTGAAATGCTGTAGCCGTGGCTGGATTTGCTCCCACGCCCTCGGGCTAACCGGCGCGAGGCCATAGCCACAACGCCACCACGGCGGGTGGCTGTTAACACCACCAAGCTAAATGGCCTCACCATCAACCCTGCGGAAACGCCTTGGAAGTGAACCAAGGGCAGCACCTTGATTTCAAGTGCTGGCATGACCGTTGCGTATTGGCGTAGGCCCCGAGTGCTCTTTATCGGCTTTACCAAAAGTAACGCTCGATTGGCTAAGACCCGACAGCGCATCCGTCCTTGTGTCTCGCCAACATGTTGACCCGTACTGCTGACTATTCCCGAACGTATGGAAGGTTCGTAACCTCCGAACGCCAGACCTCTTTCGCGACTTAATCAATTCAAGCTACATAATGAGGCTTTACATCGGTACGTTTATCGCGTCGACGGCAATAAATGGGTCCCGCTCATACCACGTTCTCTGCAACGTGAGATACTCGAAGCCTTTCACGATCATCCAACGGCCGGTCATCTAGGCTACCACAAGACCTAGGACAGAATACTAAGTCGCTGCTCCTGACGTGGCCTGTCTTCAGCCGTTGCGAAGTATGTTGCATCCTGCGTTAATCGTCAAAGCCGCGAACGACCGACAACAGCTCCTTCTGGCTCTTTACAACATCTGCCTTGTCCCGCTCCGCCTTTAGAATTAGTTGGAAGAGATTTGCATGGTCCTCTTCCCATGACCTCACATGGTAATCGTTGGATGGTGACGACTGTCGACTATCTAACACGCTACATGGGACAAGTTATCTACTATTGGGGAGTGCTGCTGAAGCCGCCGATTTCTTTCTGCGCAACATATTCTTACGCAATGGCGCTCCGCACGTTCACCTCAGCAACCGCGGCAAACTCTTCCTCTCTTCTGTCCTTAGCGAAGCTTTGCGCACTTCAAACACAATTCACAAGACGACTTCCAGTTACCACCCGCATACCAATGGCTTGACGGAGCGTTTTCATCGTACCCTTTCCGACATGATTGCGATCTACATCCACCCCGACCACACGAACTGAGATGCAATCCTGCCGTTCGTGACCTTCGCCTATAAAACGGCTACGCAACGCACCACCGGCTTTTCACCCTTTTCCCTAGCCCAAGGCAGCTCACCAAGTTTCGTTCTCGATGTACCGTTCCTTTCGACTCCTGAGTCCCCAGTAGCTCCTTTCTCGGAACAGTTCCGTCTCGCGTAGCGGACGGCCGTCACGTCGCCAGCGCCTTAACACCCGGCATCACCCAGGACGCTCGCAAGTCTCGTTACGACTCGACTCACAGTGCTGTGACTTTTTCTCCTGGCGACGAAGTTCTTTGCACTCCTGCGCGCGTTGCTCGCTTATGCGAAAAGTTTCTCACGCGTATTATTGGACCTTACGCGGTCGTTGCGCAGACATCACCTGTCAATTACCGCATGTAGCCACTTAGAACGCGAAAGAAAGATAGTGCATGTCTCTCGTTTAAATATATATTCTCGGCGCATTGCATAATACTTCCGCGCGGCCAGGCGGTCACTCCTCCACCGAGAGGGAATTAGTGTGAGCGCGACACATGCCCGACCTTTAACTTCATCATCTCCACATGTCATCATTTATTGTACATCTTTTTCGACTGTATATATCATCACCAGCTGCGCAGCTAAATCGTCGTGGTAGCAGCACGGGCTCGGCCCGAATAAAGCAGTTTCTTAGAATATATCGCTTCCCGAATAGAAGGATTGACAAAAGCAGGCGACGCATTGACTTATGTTTCTCTTTCCTGATAAGTGCTCCGCAACCTTGGTCGTGCTGGGCCGCGGCAGCCTAAGACGGGGGACACCGCAACGGTGGGCATTCAACCATTCGGCTTGAATGCACGCTGCGGCGCTAACGAATTTTTCGACAACGCCTGGTGGTATCGTTGCTCTCTAACGTTTCTTTTTTTGACTAGTTTTCCGAGAATCGAGAGATGTGAAGCAATATAACTCACGGGTTCGGACCATCTCCTTTGTGTCCGTGGCTATTGCCCTGCGCCATTTCTGTTTTCAAGTTGTCCCAACACTTGCGTTGCTGCTGGTCGGCGCTCGGGTGGAGTCCGTTTTTACATTTGAACTTTCCCTCTGTCTGCTTCCGTTTCTTTTCCTTCTCGATTAGGGACCCTGCATCAGCACGGTTGTTTTCTAGCATGTTGCAGTGTCTCGTCACGAAGACACCCGAATTGAGCACTCGTCCTCGGTAAAGTTGATCATTGTTCTCTAAAACACACACACGAGAAATCCTCCAATAAGCAAGCCAAAGCTTTAAAAAGAATGTAGAGGCACAAATAAACAAATATACAAGTAAAGAAATAAAAATTTTGCATCTCCACAAGATACAAAATTCGGGGAATCATGCATGATAAAACGCAAACAAATCTCGCCGCATCACCGAAAGAAGAAAACGAAAAAAATTGGCTGCGCTCTAGTTTAGATAATTCTAGACGTGCTGAGAGAAAGCTTGTTTTAGCCTGGTTAACTCTTGGTTCCACTTGGTTAACCTTTGATTTAGCTGTACTTATTATGCTTAGGTATACAATCCATTGTTAAGCCAGATATGACAGCTGTGCCAAGGTCAGCGGCTAGACGTGACTGTCATCAGGCTTGGGTAGACACACATCGTTCGACGGTGCGACACATGTTGGGCCACAGGGAAGAGTGAGTGCTAGACAAGCAAAGAGATGACGCGAACATGCGCAGCGTCGATGCGCAAACGTAGAGGGCGCGAACGCGGTCGCTACGTTGATCTCGACGGTGCGACGCCTGTTGCATTCCGGACCCTCTCCAGTAAAGCAGTTCGCCCGACAATACCCGCGAGGTGGTCAACGCCGCTTGGCAACGACGGCTCAAAGCCTCCCGCTTCCACTCAACACTAGGAGAAGTCTCGGCCTCGCTCTCGCCAACGGCTCTCCTCGAGCTGACTACAATCCCTGTATATGCTCCCACAGGGAGCAGAGTGGCGCATAGGTCAGCCGTTGTTTTCCAGCTGCGCAGTGAAGCTATTCCTCGAGCGCGCAGCAGACAAGTGCCGAGTCCTGTTGCATTTGCTTTCTTGTCTGCTGGTAGTGAGCTGCATGCGGCAATTGTTCGCAAGTGGCGAGCAAGATGACACTTTTTAATGCAGGCTTCGCTCGAAGGATTGGCGCAGCCGGAGGGGTGCGAACCCCCCGAAATTTTTAGTTTATATGTGCGTAAATACACGCACATATACAAACACACGCACGAACGTACATAAAGAGTAGTACCTCCCTCGATCGCTCGAAATAAAATCATGCCTACGCCCGTGGCCCAAACAGCTCAAAAATTCGCGTGCAAACGCACATTACCTTGCAAGAAAAATCGGTGAAATGTTTTTCAGCGTGCATATGAAGTTTCCTAGCGGAGGCCGGAATGCGAAAAATGTTTTAAAGGGTGTTAAAGAAAACTTCGGAGACGTGTGGTGAACCATTATGTGAGCACATTTTTGATGTCAAAACCAGACGAGTAATGATCGTGGCCAAAAAACTATCGTTCCTCCAGCTATTTCAGTGACCGTTAACCGTGACCATAATTCATCATTAACCGTCATTCACAGCTGCTGCTCGTTTGCGATATATGCTGTGCAGGCACGTTGATTTAAACGCATTTCAAATGTTCACAGGGGCCCATTTCATGCAAAGCTTATTTTTACGTTTTCTACCGCAAACTTAATAGCTGCTTCGTAGCAGCAAATCTACAAGTGGAAAAAAAAATTCAATATGCACAAGCTTCAAGATCAAATTTATTTCGTACAAGGGAGTGGATGAGCAATGGCTGGTGGCAGCAGGGGGATGAGTGCTGGTTCGTGGAGCCTAGGGTCAGAATTCAAAGTCACTGGAGTTATTAAGAATAACAACAGGTTATTTTTATTGCACTAATCACACAAAATAGCAAACTTGCAAAGCAATATTTCACACATTGCGTACTGTAATATGACAACACATTCTCGTTTATCTCTTCGCACTGCCCAGATTATATACTATGACACAGCGCTTATAAAACCTACAAAATAATTTTGTAGGAAAAATAACCTACTGCGGGCGGTAACTGCTGAAGCTATCATAGCTGTCTCAACAACGGGGGCGCACTATGTTTTCGCATGCTACAAAACAATGAACACGAGTACATTAATCGACCTCACATGAAGTCAGAACGCCGACAACAACAAAAAAAAAACCGCAGCAGAGAAAAGACGGGATGCTGCTTGAAAATTGTATCTGCTAGTATTTATTTTATTTATTTATTTATTTATTTATCATACCCTCAGGGCCTTTACGGCATTATAGAGGGGAGTGGTTACAAGCAAAACGGGTAAATTCAACAAACAGGAGTTACTAGAGCAGAAAATTATGTATATAAATATGTATAAACAAAACTATTTAACAAATGGCACCTAGATATACAATGTTAGCTAAGTCGTTTGTGAGTACAGGTTGAACAATATGAAGAAAGGTTCCTAGTTATACAGTGCTAGCTATGGCATTCTTGAATAATAGGTGATCTGTGATAGTGGCTATCGAGGCGGGGAGGTGATTCCACTCATTGGAAGTGCGTCGTACAAATGACTGAAAAAAAGCGTTGGATCTGCAAAATGAAATGCCGACCTTATGAATGTGGTCTAGTCTGGGCGATACATACGGAAACGGAGAAATAAGTTTGTTGCGTAGCAGCGGGTGATGAAATAATTTATGAAAAAGGCACAAACGGAACAATTTTCGACGTGATGACAAGGACGGTAGGTTAAGGCTAGATTTCATGGCACTGATACTCGCGGTTCTATTATAGTTAGAAAGAATGAAACGAGTTGAGTTATTCTGAACCATTTCCAGTGAGTGCATTAGGTTTACTTGACCTGGATCCCAGATTGAAGCCGCATACTCAAGTTTAGGTCGTATTAGAGTTTTATAGAGGATTAATTTTAAGGAAGGACTCTGTTTTAAACACACTGTTATAGAGCCGCATAGACAGAACAATCGCAAGAACTACGCAGCGAATTGGGCGAGTTGGTAAGTTAACATTCTTGCGTATATGCGCAACACAACACAGATGAAGAGGTAGCTTAGCGCAAATAATCCCACGGACACAAGGAAGACAGACAAGGACAAGCGCTAAGCTACCTCTTCAAATATGGACGACCAACTAGCCCAACAGTCAACTCTTCTGCAACACAGATGTATCGTCCATTGTTTGTCCCGCGTCTGTGTGGCGATGCACACTATATTCTAAAAATTGCACAAGTGAAGAACCTCTCATGCCAGGCGTATGCATTTCAGCGTGTACAGGAGTGTTACTCGATATAAATGCTGCTTTAGTGTAAACAAGGCGAACCCACCTATGTAAACAAGGCGAACGCACCTCGCATATCCTGGTCCCTTTCGGAACTGGCCGGTCTCGTCCGTCCGCACGGAACCGCGTAAAAAGCTTTCCGACCATCCGTGCGATCTGTGCAGTTTGGTGCGCTGCACCCTATCATATTGTAATGCAACTGTCAAATTGTGTGCTTCGTACCACTTCACCAAAGTTATTACCCTACTATCGTCGAATAGCGTACCTACAACCTGGTGCCAATAAGTGCAACGTACGCTTGACGGCCAGCTGATTGCGGCTGTAAAGTTGGCTTCGTAGCGGCGCAGATGAACATTTGATATTATTTTTGCATCACGTGATATGTCTCGGCGAATAGCGGTGCGAATGGTGCCGGAAAAGTTATGCACAACTCTGCTCCCTGCACGAGCACATACAGGAACACTAGAGCTGAATGGGCGAACGCGCCACTTCTCTTATATATATAGACCGATGTAACGCGCGCGCGCGCGCTACGTTACGTTGGCGAAAACAACTTCTATAGTCCGACGCACTGCAGCCCCGACGTAACCAGCGGCTGCCAGCGCGCCCCGACGGGCTCGGCGCAAATTTGGCTCCTGCTCCATTCGCGCGTCGGCGCTGCCGACCGCGTCGACCCACAATGCATTGCGCGCGAAGAAAAAGGCGCCAACACAACTCCGCAGACGGCTTTTGCGGACGGCGCGTGACTTGGCGAACGTTCTGCGCATGCTCCGAAGATAGCAGCCGACGGCGCGCGCGTTGTAGAGGGGATGGCATCTCGGCTGCCGCAGCGCAACCGACGTAGCGTAACTGACCGCGAACGGCGCTCGCCCGCGCGCCGATAACGTCGGACTATAAACGTGCCAGGCGCGCGGCGAGTCACGCGGTCAGGCGGCGACCCGGCTGCGGAAAGTGCGTGCGCCAAGCTGGCGCAGGCGCAGCAGCTCGGCGCGCCGAGTCACGTGATGCGTTGTGTTGTGCCGTACCAGGTGCCTATCATCGAGGTGACGGAAGCTGTCACACTATGTGCCCCACGCGCATATCTTAGAGGCGACGCGAGCTTTCACTTCTCCGCGACGAATGAGGAATCGACGCGAGTGTGACCGACGAGGAATCGCCAAACGGGACTTAAGGGAGAGAGAGAGTCGCCTCCAGCCGCCCAGTCGGTCTGTTGCGCTCTTACTGCAACGTGTACGCTATCATCCACTATCTGCAAATTTTGTATAACGTTTATCATTTCTTCTTCGTCTCCAAAAGGAGTCCCACTCATCCTACACCACGAAGTCACAACAGTTGCCAAGACTATGGCGCAGCTGCGGTCAAATGAAGGTCACATTGCTGGCGACGTTGAAACTTGGCTCGAGGCGGTGAAGGAAAGCTTTCGCTTTAAAGGAAACCTGGGGACACGTGTTGCCAAATGACACGATGTTGCCAATGTTGCCAATACACGACAGCCACAACTCGCATTCTCTAAACTGCATGCTTCACGGCGGATAATGATGCGTATTCCTTTTTTTTTGTAGATATAGAGTTTCGAGCAGCAAAATGTGATTCTGCTTATAAATCACCGATTCAAAGCTATGAAACGTTCGTAGCCTCGCTCCCATGCTCATTTCTTGTGATAAGGCCGCGTTTCCTAAGGGTGCCTTTTCAAGCAAGGTACGTTTCTGTATCACGCCTTGCCTTTTCCTCGACCTTATGCTCTTCTTACCATTACAAAAGTGCGCTTTTAGCTTTAAGGTGAGCTCGGTTTGTTAATGCGTGCCTAATTATTTAATCAATTAAATAATTAAGTCATAAAGTGGTGAAGGGGCTTTCGTGCTTCTTGAGGACGACCGACTTGTGTGAATGTCTGTGACTACTAATGCTATTGCTATTAGAACACACCCGTCAGCGAACTCACCGCTAATTTCCATCTTCCATCCTCTCTCTCCCTGTCATCTTTGTTTTCCCATTCCACCGGTGTAGGGTAGGCAACCGCACGTTATTCTCGTTAACCTCCCTGCTTTCTGCTTTTCTCTTTCCTCCTCCAAATAAATTTTACTGGGCGCATAAACATTCCTTTCTTCCAAGTAGTGTAGGAAAATGTATTCTGCTGTGGGCATTAAGGCTTTTCCTCCATGCGAAACAACCAACAAATGAGGACGGGTTCGGTGCTAGGAGACAGTCATAGCATAGATAGTTGAGGTCCTTAATCTTTGTGACTCCCATCTGTAAGGGAATGGTTTGCTCTTGTAAACAGGGCATTTTTCGGTAAATTATTACACATTTCACATAAA